>NW_010553949.1:132711-159995 GCF_000687285.1 Phaethon lepturus | reverse complement strand
AGAGAGAGCAGGGTATATGTGTGGGGTGGAGGTGGGGGAAAGAAGACGAGAGCAGGCAGCAATGAGGGAGACAGGGAACAAGGTGAGGAGCATGATGGAGGTAAAGAGAGCTGGGGATTAACTTGGTCGAACAATCACAGCAAAATGAAGCTGTTCCCATTCATAACCCAGGCGATCCATGTCCTCATCGGGAGGTTTTCATAAGTGATTAATGGTTAATTTGTTAAAATTCAATGAAATCTTGTTTCCTCTCTTTAAATTAGAATTCAGGGAGAGAGGGAGAGAGAGACGGTCCCAGCCATCCCCTGCTGCTTCTCGACAGAATATAATTCATCTGCCAGAACTGGCTATGGCTTTCAAAGGATTACAAATAAAATAGAAACATAGCCCGGGGCAACAGCCATGGAGCTCTGGAAGGCTCAGCCAAGTCAAAGGGACAGAGGGGAGACCTCAAACCCCTCAACGCGTTGGCAGGCAATCTTTGGAATACAGCCAGAATCGGCATGGTCGAATCACGGGCACTTCAGTCCTACACTGAATCCTAATCTCCTGCCACAAGACATGCTTTCTGCCGCATGCCTCGGGGAAAGGAAGGCCCAGGATGAGCCAGTAGCACTGAAAATGTATGGGGGGTGATTTATACATACTGCATCCGTAAAAGTTCGGGAAACATGGGCACTAGTTTATGAAGCAGAATGGAAGGACCATTTCATGGGGGGGATGACACACATTGGAGATTGGACTCCTTTTTATTCCTTCCTGCTTTATTTCATTAGTGAGACATTTTACTGATGGTATGTAACCACTGCTTATATAGAGAAAAATACATGTAATTGGTTGTGAGCCATTACAGAGACAACCCTACTTCAGCTGTGAGATTAATTTGCTTCTATATAAAATCATTATCCTCACGAGATATTTCAGTGTATCTCAAGCCACTGAATCTGACATTAGATGTTATGTTCTAAACCACAGATCTTGTCCTTATTTGCCTGAGACGGAGAACATCAAAGATTCATAGCTTCCATTGATAGAAAGGGATTTAGTCAACAGTACTCTGGTGGTAGATATTGCAACACACAATTCAGTAGCATAGAACTGTCTCTTAGACAGACATCCAGGCTGGAGAGAAAGCCAGCGAGAAATAGCAAATTCTCCACATCCCATGGTAGATGTTCAAGTCAATAATTAATACCTTTTTTAAAAAAAAAAAAAAAACATACTTCATTTTCCACTCAATTCAGTTCTGTGTCAGTTACCGACTATGTGATGTTGCTACAATGTCTGCTAAGACTGAAAAAGACGCTTTACTGATTTTTCCAGGCATAAATGGAAGGGCTTTTATCACTTAAGACTTTTAAAGTTCTTTTTTCTGAACTGAAATCTGTTTATCTGAAAATTCTCAACACACTCTATTTGAAAGCTCTGTCTTATATACATCTTCCTAAGGGAAAAATCATGGAAAAAAACTTTAAATTATCATTCATTTTCAGATGGCATCTCCAGTTCAGTTACATGGCTTCTCCCTACCATGTAACTAGTAAAAAATGCAATTGCTTTCAGCCAGTGTTGAAAGCATGAATGTAATACACCTCTGTTGCTATGAAAAACACAAAAAGACCATTAGTTCATTTGGTGAGCAACACATAATATTATTGCAGTGACACCAAGGCCTATTTATGTGGTTTAGTTACATTATAGTGAACATCAGTATTGAGGTTTATGCTTTTCTGCCTTGGAGAACTGAGCCTTTAATTATGGTAGAAGAGGCATTCTAATTCTATTCCCTAATTATAAAAGATTAAAACTTTTTATTTTAAAATACTCTTATGAGTAAAATTTTTCAAGAGTCGTCCCTGCAAATTATGAGATTTTCTTTTTGATTTTTGCAGAGGAAGAAACACCCTTCTTAAGTATATGGGTACTGGGCCATGTAAAGCTTAGCTGTGCATGAAATAAAAAGCTGAATTTATTCAGACATTGAAAAATTCTTCTGATGTTTTCTGGGTTTTTTTGTTGGTGACTGTGAGTACTAACTGATTCTCATACACTTAACGGCTTACGATACACTTGTCTGATTTTATGCAGTGCTATCACTGTATAAAGTCCCAACACTTTGATTCAGCACAATCTTTGGACAGTGATGCACTTCCACTGAAAGGAAAGGTGAAAAAATTAGATCCCCAGTTTACTGACTGCAGAAGTATACCCTGAAAAGTGTTGCTCTTCAACCTATAGGTGTCATGCTGTCTTGCATTACCATTTCCTGTGCTGTTGTATCCCGTAATCACATTTCCCCAAATTTTCCTCTGTATTTTTGCTGTTTCTGCTAAGACCTATGACAAGAGGTTCCAATCAAGATTGAGACCCTACTGCGCCAGACACAAAACAAAACCTTGTAAGACCCAGTAGGTTGACTGCTGCGGAGGAAAAGCAGACAGAGTCGGAAGGCAATCAAGGGGTACAGAGAATCAGGGGGTACAGAGATAGTACGTGGCTCAGTTACAGTCTTTTGGCAGGCCATAGGCAAACCATTAAACTCCGTAACTTCTGCCCCACCTCTCTGTGAGGCCGTATTACACTGAATTACACGTGCGTGAGAAACAGTACAAGGACTAGAAACGCAGCATGGAGAAGGGGTCTGTGGGTGCTCAACATAGGCATTGTGTTATTCGAGTCACAATGTATTTGGTCTCTGGGCTGGGATTTAGAGGCCTAAAACTTCCAAGCTTGGAAATGCTGACCCTTCGTCTCGTGAAATGTTCTGGCTTTTGTGTGTTTACAGCATCCACCTCAACTCTGCATTTAAATAAATGTTTGTGTTTAATGATTACTCCTTATCTCTTCCATACAGTGTTAATAAGAAACTGAAAATACTTCTGCTGTACTGCATGATCCATTGCACCTGGGCATCAACTTTCAAGAAATGACATTTCCTGAATACTGCTCATTAAGATTCACAAGCACCTTGTGATACATATAAATCTTATGAGCCCTAGATTAAAGATGGGTACCTGAATAAGAGGCATGTGGAGTGATTCTCCAAAAAGGAGCACAGCAAGAAAATGTCAGAGCCATGAATGGCATACAAACATTTTCTTTCCAGTTCCTTTTAGGCAATATCCCTGTTGAATCCAGTGAGAAGTAATACACTATATCCAGTACTCAGCTCACTCAAACTGACATAGACATAGTGAACTCATTGGAGTTATGCTGATTTACACCAACACAATAGCCAGTCCATCATACTTATTCAAATTTAAATATTTTTCTCCATCTTTGACTTAATCAGTGTTGTTTTCCCCATGGAGCATCAATAATGAAATATTTGAAGTATTTATTTATTGTAAATTCTCACTTTAATCAAGTGATTCTTCCATGGACCTCGTTTAGCCTTGGAGTAATTGTTTTACTGATGCTTCAGCATAAAGAGATTGGACAATTCCTGATTAATAAGTTTCAAAACATATTGTCTAGAACGTGCAAGCAGAGCATCACTCTTAAAAATACGGACACATGGATGACAGAGGATCTAGGCTGTGGAGCAGATAGAAGCATGCCAGTGGAGCTAGTATTAAAAGCTTGATCATTTTTCTCCTGTTTGTAGCACGATCCACTTGGCATTACAGCAGAGGTGGATTGTCAGTGAGAATTCTCTTGCTTCCTCTTAATGAGTTTTCCACTCATTAATATTTGCATTATTCTAATCAATGACAACAAGGTCAGAGGCTTCCCACTGGTTGTTGCAACAATTTGGATTGATTGACGAGTTTTTAAGGAGAGTAAAAGGAGTGAGAAAGAGATAAGAAAAAGCAGTGTACAGTCCTTGGAAATAACGCAGAGAACCTTTTCAATGCAGGAGGCAAGTGCCCCAGAGAGGCTGAAAGAGATGGAAGGAGGGAGAAGAAGGTGAGAGGCTGTGTTGTAACTATGATTCTTCCTGCCCAGGGTTAGGAAATTTAAGGGAATCAAGAGACGTAAAAGAGGACCCAGCCAACACAGAGGACACACTGGTGCCACACAATTGCAACAGGGTGAGAGTCACCAAGAAGAGCTTGCTGGGGCTCAAGCTGATTGCATGTAGATATAAAACAAGGAGCCTCTGTGAGCCCAAAGTTCTTCTCTGCCAACACAGTGCCAAGCTGTTGAGCTGAGACATTTGCACTTTTGCCCATGTTGCCGTTCCTCAATGATCTTCCCTTTGAGCGTCTTGGGACTCCTCAGAATGGCCATGTAGAGGATAACATCAAAGGAAAGCCAGGATTTGTCATTCCAGTGGATTTTTCGGAGGTTACTTTTGACAGTTTGATGATCTCCAAGAAAAACTCATGAGAAGTTTCCCCTTCAATCTGTTTCTGCTGAAAGTCCTGACCCTTTCTCATTTGCTATAAATTTAGCTTTTGGACAGGACCTGTAAAAGAGAGGCATGGACAAATGGCTAGTATCATCAATGCTACATACCATTTTGAGGGAAGAAGGTGTAATACCTACAAAAATTGCGTTAGCAGTGAACTAGCCATTTCAGCAGTTTTGGTAACGTCCCTGGACAGAGTAAGATCATTTGGCGGTGTCCGACCTCTTGTTTCCTTTGTGTGGGTAAGCGCATAAGGAAAGCGTCAGTCTCATCTATGCTCAACTGAATCACTGTCTTATCACAGCTCTTATAGCAGTCTGATAAGGCAAAACTGATGTGTCATATGGCCAAACTTTGCATTGCAGCAATCGTCCCATTCCGTGTTTCCATCTCTTCTCCTACTCAAGCAGAACAGAGCCCATGCATCATTAATTTATGTTGCTTGTCATTCTTATCTGTCCCTAGGCATTTAAGACAGCAACAGAAACAAACGCTAAGACTAAAATCCCACATAAGCATTTTGCCTTGCAAAAAGGGAGGCAGGTTTGCTGGCTCATTAAGACTGAGTATTTTTCTAAAGGGAGTTCCCTCCATTTTTTCTTGCTTTTCCACCCATCAGGACACAATTTTAGCTACTCAATACAGTCAGACTGATTTTGAAGGCATTCTTACTTGCTGCTCCGTCACTTTCTGGTGGTTGAAGAAATTTGTAACGAATAATGAAATACCACTAAGAATCTGCACCTTGACTAGTCTCATCTCCACCATCCCACTGTTTCCTGGCTTCCTGGAAGGCATGGATTTGAAAACGTTGAATATGTTACAAGATAAAGGGCTGAGAAATACATGCGTGTTGCTGTTAGTTTTATTATCTGAGCAAGCATGAACACATAGATAGACAGCTCAGGCTGATAGACACACTGCGACTGGCCCTCAGATCTCTAAAAGAAAAGCAGAGTCCATCGCTTCCTGCCAGTCTCTTAAGCAGCAGGGGAATAGAAAGGACACAAAGAGGTCAATCTTTGCTCAACTCAAGAAATAATATGTATAAGGATGAAGCAGATAGTTTCTAGCTTCAGACTGCAAGGACGTGACTGATGCCACCTGAGAAGAGAGTAGCAAAGGCTGAGCGATGTGAAGATAACACTCTGGCTGAGGCAGAAGAAGAGCCTTTAAGCACATTTCTTCTGCAAGTCTGGCCAAAGCTCAGGGAGCGAAGATAAGAGCCTCGCCGGAGCAGAGGAGACGAGTCTGCAGCCGCAGTGAGTCCACAACAGCAGTTCGCTGAGGAAAAGAGAAGTAGCTAACGGCCGTAGAGATTTCAGATCATTATCTCTACTACACGGTTGCTGTTGCTAAACCAGAACAAAGCTTTCTGCCAGGGTAAGAGCTTTTAAAGGCAGGAAGATAGGCCTCTGCCAAGAGTCTTTCCCCTGCATTCATATCTTGGCACTGTTATCCCAGCGAGTCCCAAATCACTGGAAAGCTTTGGTGGTCAGGAAAAGAGACCTCGGGATCTCCCGAGCCCATGCTGGACGGTTCCTGGACCGCAGCACTGGTTGCCATTAGCAGGGTACCGGCACTGCTGGAGTTAGACAACACGCGGGAGCTTTCACCAAATCTCTTGATTCCATTTCCTTAAAACTCTTCGATTTAATCCAAAAGCATCCTGCTCCCAGGACTGCACTTCATTTGTTTCTGCAGGTCTTTGCCGGCACAGATTACCCTGGAAGCCAACAGCCTTACTTACCCTCAGCGTGGCTTTGCTCTAAGGGGCGAGACGCAGATGTCGGAAGGACCCTCCTCTGCTGACCTGCCTTCCATCGCGGGAGCGTGGCTCTGGGGAACTTGGGCCGCAGTCATTCCCTGATTTTCAGCACAGGAAGGGCACGGGGTTGAGCAAGATCCCGTTGGCACGGCCGGCCAGCGGCACAGGCACCGCGGGGAGGAACTGGCACTGCTCGTGTCTCCCCGACCGCTGCGGGGCACAGTCTGGAGGAAGCTGTCGCCACACGGGTCCCAGCTAACGCGGGTTTTCACACGGCAACGAGAGAGACCTTTTAGGTAGGACTGTAAAATTCACTGTGTACCAGCAGATATAGCAGATGAGGAAAGCGTGGGGAGGGGCAGGGGGGAAATAAGTGAGAGCATACAAATTAAAGAGCGGCATTTGAAATCTAATCAAATATTCCCTCAATTTACTCACCACCCCTGCAGTGCTGTGCAGCTTTATTAGGTTTTTATTCTGTATTCTCTTTTAAAGTGACATTTACATTAATTTACCGTACTAACATGAAACCCTATTTAAAAGCTGAGAGGTTTTGAAACTTTTTATTTTTCAACAGCTGTCCCTGAGTTTCCAGCTGACTAATAAGGAATCTTTAGTTTTATTTCATGTCTGCAGGAGTGGATCCGAAGTCTCTTCAAGGTGAGTTCCTGCTGGTTTTGTTAAATGTGGAAGGGAGACCATCTTGGGGGGTTCAGGTGGTAATTGGCTGCGAAGCAGAGATGTTCCATCTCTGTAGCCCTCCACACACCAAAGTGCCTTCAGTGCCTGTAATCAGCGCTGGAGCCTATTCCAGCTTCAAAACCAGGGACCAGCTGCATTTTGGGGGATGGACTGTAAAGTGTCATACAGAGAGGCCTAATTTTGCTTTAAACCAGTGAGATTTTACTTCAGGTCAACCGAGAGGAACCTGGACGGAAAAACGGGGGGAGTCTATGCACCCAGAACAGGCATTTGGAAGTTAACTTCCCATCACCTTCCTGGCTTGCCTTCTTTTCTTCCCCCCTCCCCACCCCCAAAAACGTGAACAAGTTAGCGCAACGCCCAGCGCATCACCCAGGGGCAGGGAAGGTGCCGGCACCTTCTTGCCTTGGCCAGAAGTGGGAGCAGAGGATCCCTTGCGCGGTCCTGGGGCAGGACAGACGCGCCGTTCACAGACCCCGATTCTCTCTGGTGATCCAATTTGTCCCCTTTTCCTCCTCTTTCTTTCCTTTTTTTTTTTATTCCCTAATTAACGCAGGTAATGAATTGCATATGGCCACGGCATTTACTTCTCTGTGTGAAATCTGTAGCAGCTGCATTGTTTATCAGTTCAATATGTTTACTACAGATGCCATTTCTGTGTTACAATTAAGTTGTTTAAAATCTCCTTCTCCCACCCGCTATGTCCCTCCCCAGCCTTCCCGTCTTCTTTCCAACACGCATCGCTGCAACCTGATTCCTTTCCCAGGCTGATGCCGCGCTCCAGCTAAAAGACCAAACCTGCCAGAGGTCTGAACCTTGTGTGGCCATTTAAACTGAGGGAAAGTTCTGAAATATTACTGTATTTTCACTCCCACCAAACGCGAGGTAAACTGACCACCGAGGGTGCAAATTATGGAAAAATCAGAGCCAGAGCCTTTTGCGTGAGACTAACAAAAATTGATTTGCCTCCTTTCATTTAACCATGAGTGGATCCTACACATCTTCGGAGAAATATTGCGCTCTTCAGACCTTTTCAAGTATAATGACATCTGAAATGTACATACTTTACCAGTGCTATTGAACTGGACTGTGAAATAATATTTGAACCACGTCAATATGGCAAAACACACAGAGGGGGCATGATTTACTGAGGCCATAATTAAACATTGAATTTGCCTCTCCTCTGGGCTCAGCTGAATTCCCGTCAGCAGCCTCTACAGCAAATTGTTGCAACCTAATGTCCTATGTGTTTGGATTTTGTTAATTTATTTCCTGCACCTCATTTTCCTGGAACGAGTGCGGTTATTTATGGCACAGCAGCAAACACTTTACATTTATGGGGGGTTATGAATTTCCGTAATGGGTTTTGTGGCAATTTAATCTGTCCCAACTATGAGGCATTTTACAATGACAATTAAATTATTATTAAAAAAATAAACCTGAAATGACATTCTTATCGCTGATCAACATATCAAAAGTTTCACCGTGTTGCATTTTTGGACTAGGTTATAAATATTCCTCTGTACTTTTTAGAGAATCCTTGCTATAAACTCTGAGTGAACTTAATTAACTTCCACAGCTTATTTGAAAGGAACATTCTTTACACATTCCAGTGTCAATGAATGAAACACTTTTTGAAAAGTCGGTTTATTATATGCAAAAGCGTATGCCAATGCTTAATATGTAAAGACTTAAATTTGATGTATTACGTTGACTCCTGAAAAGGAAAGCACCCCATGGGGTGGGAGTGGTAAATTTGTGAATTTTCTTGTCCTAACCTCATGGGGGAAAAAGCTTTTATTTCCATCGGTCAGCACTGTCTATGAAAAATGATCAAAAAACTGTCAAGTATGTTAATTTACACTCCATTAAATTAATTTTAATACTGGCCTGCTGAGTAGCTAATTTTCAAAGCTAAATATCTTGGCTCTTTCAAAACATTTTTTTTTTCTCCTCCAAAGTACCCAGAGTGCTCCACTTCTTTTGGAGGAGCTGGGGACTTGCATCTTCTTCAAGATTCAATATAGATGTGCAACTCTGCATGTGAGAGAGAGAGAGAACATAAATTCCCCCTCTCCAGAGAGTGGCAAATGAAAACTTCCATTACAAAAGACTCCTCAAAGTTATTTTCAAATCTCTGTCTGAAAAAATGACCCCTAATGCACTGATTATGGTAATGCCTAGAGGCTCAATGAGATTGGGACTATATTTTGCTAAGTGCTATACAAAATATCAGATGGTACCTATTCTAAAGAGCCTGCTATCTCAGAAGACAAGGCAGACAAAAGGCTGGGTAAAAAGAGTGGAATTACACCTATCTGCAGATAAAGCAGGCTATTCTAATCATCAGGGTGCTATCAGAAGGCTTGTGATCAATTCCTTGTTCAGCTGCTGCCTCCTCCACTCCCCCCCAAGCCACAATTATGATTTTAGGCAAGCCAAGGAGTCTCTCCATGTCTCCATTCCCACTCCGTGAAACAGTGGCAACAGCACTGCCCCATCTCATGGAGGAGCTTTGAAGACGAAATTCACAACTGAGTGAAGGAAGACACGTAGGTCATGCACAAAGTCTGCCCTCAGCTGACCACATTTCTAGCCACAGAGACTACTGCCTTTGAGATACCTGCGTGTCTGTGTGTTCCGTGCTGTAAGCCCTCGTACCCCACAGGCAACAGTTAACTCTCACCTATGAAGCCTCAGCAAGATCACAGGACTAAGTGAACCCTTGTTCTCCTTCAGGAAAGCAGTCTGCATGGAATACAATTTTCTTCCTGCCTTTAAGTACCTCATATCATCTAAGAACAACTGTATTCCCTGATTTTGGAATTTGTGGAAACTGAAGCACAGAATCACAGAATCACTAAGGTTGGAAAAGACCTTCAAGATCACCAAGTCCAGCCATCAATCCAATACCACCAAGCCCACTAAACCATGTCCTGAAGTGCCACGTCCACACGTTTTTCAACACTTCCAGTGATGGCGATTCCACCACCTCCCTGGGCAGCCTGTTCCAATGCTTGACCACTCTCTCCATAAAGAAATTTTTCGTAATATCTAATCTAAACCTCCCCTGGCGCAACTTGAGGACATTTCCTCTCGTCCTAGAGAGGAACTTTTTCCCCTATGCATCACCTTGGATGCAAATTTTCCCCAAAATAGGTGAGAGGCAGGAAAGAGCTTTAGGTCCCCAGCTAAAGACTTCAGGTAGTGGTGGCTAATGATTTGCCTTGGTCTCTTCTATTTCACTAAAGTAGGAGGGATCCCAGATTCAATACCATTTTGGAGCAGCTTCAATATTGCAAAGGATCAGAGCATTTAATCTAACATTCCCACCCCAGCATGTCTCCATACAACCTGTTTTTCTCAGACAGCTGAACTTGGCTAAAGTGTAACCTGGTGTTGAGCCAGAACCTCATTTTTTGAGCCTGTATCTTTTAGCACCCACTGGAGTATCCAGGAGTATCCAGTCCTCAATTGCCTGCACGAACAGAGGACCTAGAAACTTAGCTTCCATTCACAAGGAATTAAAGTCATATACGCTGTCAACCACAAAGTTTGCTGTTATCTGGGACCTGCACAGAGCCTGTTGGAGACATTGCAAATCTTAGCGTTATTTTCAGCCCACCCTGATGATGCCTCTGTCTACCGGGACATGTAACAGTCTTCAATGATCTGTCTTTAAGCAAGAAAACATTACCTGTAAAGAGAAAAATCCATCTGCAAGAAAATGAGATTCCCTGGGGTAAGGGAATCATCCACCTTGCTGAATCAAGCTGCGCTCCTCAGCAGCTGAAAGTCAGTCTTGTAACTCATAAATCTATTGAAGACACCTGCAGGTGTTCCAAAGAAGCATCCCAGCACCTGCCCAGGTCAAGAGGATTTTCCTGCTTAATTAGCAAAGCTACTTTGTTTTCCCCTTTTTAATTCCAAAATGGTACGTAATTGGGGAATCAGCTTACAGACATCAAAAGGTCTTGACTGCTAATAAGCAGCCCCTAGGTTAAACTGAGCCATGGAAGCCTTCCACTGGTGGCAAGAAGAGAAATGTTTACTGGAAACTACAACTCCTATGGTTCAAGCTTATGTGTCTTTCCCACTGTGCCTTTGAATTTAGCTACATTTTCTGTATTTAAAAAGTTGTAAAAAATTTTATAACTAAGATCTAAGGGAATTAAAGCAAAACTTTGTAAATGTTTTGTTTCCAAACGAAAATGTGGAGGCACCTTCAGAAGCTTTGTTCTCTTTTCACTTATGTTTTTTTATTCTACTCTCAGAAGAAAAAAATTGGCAGGAGAGGGCTTCCTCCCTCAGGCTCTTTGCTGAATGGACGTTGTTTTCAAGATGGCACCATGCAGTTCACTAGCAACAACTTCAATACTCCCACAATTTCAGTGGCACTGCATGCGAGTCTGGAAATTTGGCGTAAAAGGGAAAAAAGCCTGTGAAATATGGTTTGGAGCAATGTCCTTTTTTCACTCTCAGGATGTGGAAAGAAAAGCTTATGTTTTGTATACAATTTTCTTCCCTCAAACTAAACTGTTTTTTAATAACACTCTGGATAGATTTCTAAAATTAATTAACAGTTCTGCCAAAATAGTTACTGGGGCAAGGCATGCTTGTCCTTTAGAGGATTTGGGAAGGCAATGTGTCACTCGCTATGAAGAATTCATGACAAGTTCTGAAGAACAGTCAGAAGAGCACAGAAATTCACGCTCTGGAGTACGTCTTCACCGCAGGCAGAAAGCGACAGCATCTACACAGAGACTCTCTTCCTCAAAAACAAGGACTAAAGGAAGGAAGAACTTTGTGAATTCACATAGTCAAACGCTGAAAAATGGCCACAGTTTAGGCTGAATTGATTCTTTCTGAAATCCATCTGCACCAGGAGAACCGGGGCTGCGACTAACACATTATCTTTCGGTCAGCTGTGGACCAAGTTGAATTTGGAAGGAGAAATCTTAGGTCACAGACAGGTGATCTCAGGCAGCCAAACAGGCTCCCCTCCAGCCATCCTTGCACTTAATGGGTCTGGAGACGATATATGACTGCTTCTCCCACAAACTGTAAACCTGATAAGAAATTAACTATGAACAAGAAAAGGGCTTTTTCTTTTTAAAGAAGCATCACAGAATAAGCATTAAACGAACTTAAAACTCAGCCACTCAGAGAAAGTTGTAGCACCTGGATTTGGTGACAATAGATGCTGTAATTCTGCCTGTCTCCAACAAGATGACAATTGCTACAGCTAGCATGCAACACGTTTCATTTCAGTAATCTGAATTTATGTGTATTGTGAATTGTTGAGGCAGTTGTCCAGGCTCTTTTTATTATTAACATAAAGATGGACAGACAACTCTTTAGAGTTGTTCATCCTATTTTATAAACCTTTGTCAGAGAAGCTGTCTGCCTCTCCCTTGACTACAGAGGAAGCTTAGGAAGCTGGGTTAGGTAAAACAAATTTTTACATGAGTAAAGCAAGAGGAGATGAATCTCACACTTAAACAGCATTCCATGTATGGCTTTATCGTGAGTCTGCTGTATGTTTATGTATCTCACGGTTCTACAAGGACAAATGGATACTTGTCGCAGAGCATAGAAAAGTCTACGTTGGAATGCTAGTTCTTGCTGTAAAATGTCCTCTTACTTTGGCCTCCTGAAGAAAAGCTTTTTATCTTGTACTCTCCATGTTCTTTTTCCCAGAGATTGAATAACCTCGGTGCTCAACACTGAGTGTTTCTAAAGCTCTAAGCTCTAACACCTCTGCTTGTCCCTCCTGCCTTCATCCTGCAGTCCAGACTTACAGATCATTGAAAATGTTTTCTCCACCTTATAATGAAACTGAAGGCAGATATTTGTTCCATGAGTTCAGTATAAATTTGGAGAAAACATGAATTGCAATGGATCTGCCCTAGGTTTCCATGATTGAATAACTGTGTCCCCACTTATCAGCATTTTTATGAATCCATGTTCATAGCAACACCAAAGAATGATGAAGGAGAAGACGATCTGGATCGTGAGCATCCCTGCAAAAAGCCTTCATTCAGTCTCCAGAATAAAAGAACAAATGTTGATTTCTATGCCCAAGCCTCCTGAGGGCTGGCTGTGCCCATTTGGGGCTCTATAAATTCTAGTCTACATTAGTCATCCCGCAAGGATGGCAAGAGGTAGGCGTCTTGGTACCAGCTTCTGTTGCAGAAGACTTCATTCAAATTGCTCTGATCTCCCTGACCTCAGAGTTTTGGCTAAAGCCAAGGAGCCACAGGCCATTCATGGGCTAAAAGCAAACTTCAAAATATGTCCTAGTGGGACAATTCCACACCGCAGGAGTGGTAGGAATTATCAGAAAAGGGCAAGAGCAGCGTATTTTGCAGATACCAAGAGCATAATTTCTATCTTTCAATCACTGTCATTTTTTTCTCCTGTCACTTTAAATAACTGAAACCAACATTTTGTCGCATCTTTCAGAAACACTTATTGGCAGAAAAAATAATGTAAGGAAATAAGTAAATCAAAAGCAAAGGAGACCTTAATTGTTGAGACAAAAGCTACTTGGTCTCTCTTTCTTTGCAAGTTTTCTCATCTAAACTCATTGTTAAAACTTGTTCAGTAAATAACCCCATGAAGGAAACATCCTGGCTCCTTAGAAATCCATGTCAAAACTCCCACCATTCTCAGAGGGAACAGTGAGTCTTCCATATAACTAAAGCCCTATAACAAGTCCCTTTTCAAACTACTTTCTACTAGGATCAAGAGATCTCAAGACTAGATTCCCCTACATTCAAATTTCTCAAATTAGGGACAGATTTTCAAAGGAGTTTACTTCCAATTTTGGCATATCAGTAAAATCAGGATTGCTTTAAGAGCTCAGTGTCCCACAGAGAACACCGAGATTTTCATAACCAGATATTTGCAGAGGTTCAGGACATAAGGCATCCTCAGTGCCCCAGGTTCTTGCAGAGGTGTCTAAATAAGAGCTGAGCTCTTTTGAAAACATAGCCTGTATTTTATACAGCAAAGCCTTCACAGAACTTTAATATCAGAAATTTATTAAGACCTGTTACACCTTTGTAAAATAGGGTCATATTTTTACTCTTCTAATTTTACATATAGATAAAATGAGATACAGAGAGGTGAAGCTGGTGTGCTCAGGATCGTAAAAGAGCTATAAATTAATGCTGAGTTTGAATGGGAAAGGTCAGACATCACAAATCCCACTCCCTTATTTAAACACTGGACCCCTAAGTCCTTAAAGAATCCTTCAAAGTGATTAGAAATCACATTTTATTCACTTTCTCCTCTGTAATTCATCTCTCAGGCTGCGTAACCTAAGAGCTTCATTCAGGTTTTGGAAGAGACAGAATGAAACATTTATTAATAAATAAAAAGAGTTTGGAATACTTAGCAGGACCAAAGTTTAAAGATTATAATGACCCGCGGTTCTTTAATAAATATTAAATAAACATTTTTCACCTCATTTTTTGGCTAGACATGACGGGTGGTGTAGAATTGCAGGGACAACAAATTCTGAAGCCAAGAGACCTTTATCTTTGTTATGGGCTCTTTCTAATAAGAAATACTTCTATTCCCTTCAGTTCATGCAAATGTGCCGTTACTCTGATTAGCGTGAAGAGCACCAAATGGCAATGGAAATCAAGGAACCTAATTATTTCCAGCAGTCACTTCAAAGATGCTCCACTGAAATGAAAGACATGTCTCTCACCTCTTGGGCCCTATTATGTTCTAAACTTTGCCTAGCCCCGCTGACACGCCACCTCTGCTTCAGACGGATTGATGAATCATGAAAACAGCATCATTTACAGTTCAAGGTACCAAAGCAATTTTCCATTGGCACCCTTATGCCCTTGCTGCTGCAAGAGAGAAGTGTATGAAAAAAACTCCAGTGACTGTTCAGCAGTCGAGTGATTCCTGCAGAAAAAAACACCAGAAAACATAGAAAATATTCTCTGAGAGCAAGTACGTATGCGTAGACAGCGGCACGCACGTGGGAGCCCACGTACGCAGGCACGTTTCGGCGCTCGCTGCGGCGAAGTAGGTTTTTCTGTAACAAGGGTGCACAGGAAGGCAGGAGAACACAGAGGAGGGTGGCACGTCAGCAGGGCTTGCTGGCAGAGGCCGTGGGGCATCTCGGCATTTAGCGGGGTGAGTTCAAGCCGTGCTTTGAAGTTATGCTGAAGGTTGTCCTCAGGCAACTCACGGATAGCCGGGTAACAGCTTGGCTGGACTGCTGAGTTCGAAGCAGCTCAGCACGTTGCTGACTGCATCCCTACCCCGCGCTACGGGCTGAGGGAACCAGCCTGCCTCGACCACGCCGGCTCGATGCCAGACCTTTGATCACGCTTTTGTAACCGCTCCGTCCTAAACCCCGATCCCACCTTAGGTATGACCTTATGCCGCTTGCTGGCAGCCTGCGATGCTAGCTCAGGGGCTGCCGGCAGGGCAGAGCAACTCTTCTGCTGCCGTTCATCGTTTCTGCGGTCGCGAAAGGTGTGAAGGTCTCCATGAACCGTGCAGGTTTCTGTGGCCTTCTCCATTCCTCCTTTTTTTCTTGCCTCCAGTATAGAGTAGCAGGGATGGCCTATTAAAATCGCGCCAACCCTCATTGTTATTTCAGTCTTTCTGTAGCAGGCAGTTGTTCTCATTACTGAGTCTAAGGAGGCTACCATTTTATGTAGAATTAATTTCCTTTCTGGAACTGTGTGAGCAGAGTTGAATATATATTTTCCCCCAAAATGTCACGAAGGCTTTTTTTCGAAATTATATCCCAGGACATTTCACAATTGCTTGAGAAATGCTGCAAGAGCCTTATTGAATTTTTTTTTTTTTCCTTTCTCTGGTACAATCTTCACAAAATGGTGGTTTAGTATTGACAGGTGTGAAATTAAGGGAGTTTCACAGTTTTATATGAGAAGTGATCTCCGTCATTGTGAATGATAAATCTCAGAATTTTTTTAACTATAATTTAAACAAGGGCTGATATTTTCCAGTAAAAACACATAAAATTTTTCAGCAGTTTACTGTAGTACTCCTTTAACAAAATTTCCGTGAAATACCTCCTGGCCTGACACCCTTGTTCTGACCGTTGAATATCAGCTTCATCAGCTGGCCACTGAATTCAAAGCTAGAGTCGTTTAATGGAGTGAAAAGAGGCAGACAGAAACTGAGGTGATCTCAGAGCCCTCTTCCTTCTGCCTCCAAGTTCCCACCTCTCTTGGAAGGTATTCCTGGCTGAGGTGAAGTGAATTTTTCCTAATTTTAGAGAGTGCGTGAAGTTTTTCATCAAAAATCCAATTTTCAACAAAAGACCTGGATTCTGTTTCTGATCCTGTCACAGACTGTGCTGTAACTTCAAATGAAACCATTAATCTCCCTGTGTTTCTGTTCTCCCAATAAAATGACATAGTCGAGCTTCCTTTCTCCTCTTTCTTTGTCTTTATGATTTATTTGTTTTACTTCTCTGCCGTGTTTTCACTGTGTATTTGAGCTGGAGGCTGTAAATACTTTTCATAACAACAATATGTTCAAGCCTCAGATTTGAAGATCATATTAACAGATCCTGAATGAGCACAGTGACAATTCCGCTTAGGAGCCAACTGACCGAGATCACCTGAAATCAGCTAGCTCATTTTCTCCTTTAAGTAATTTGCTTTCATTATATTAATAAAGTGACTTTACAATGCATCTAAAGGGAAATACAGGCAGGAGCTAGATTCAACTCCCAGGATCACTTTGAAATTTTGGACAATTTTTGTACAGCACCTAGCCCACAAGGGTTGATTCCCTGATTGGAGCTGCCTGAAGTCTTTTTACTTTTTAATTTTAATCCTCATCTCTCCAGACTGGTGATTTTTCTCCCATTCACTGCCCTTAAATTCAATCTAATTCCAGCATACATCAAACCCTGGGGTAGGTTTATCTGAAACTTGGCTGAACACATTTTCTTGTGTTGTAATTTTTTCCCTGGTTTTTTCCATTTCTATTTGCTTAAAAATAAACAGCATCCTTTCTGTAATTCCAGACAGAACACAGAGCGCTTGCCCCATTACACTGCAGCTGAATTCTAAGTATACAATTATACAGGGAGGATCTTTAGATAAACCAGCTTGAGGACTTTTGAACATTAAACTCAAATCAGATAACGGCTTTCATCCTGTGCACTGCATTACACGGTGTGCGGCAACTAAGTGGAAGGCTCACGGAAAAAAATATACCTTCCATGAGTATAAAGATGTCAAGGTAATAAAATAAGCAGATGCAAAATCCTCCAAATACAAGAAGCATGGAAAAGATGAAACAGATAGACTACGCTGCTTGTTACCAACAGCTTGTTGGAATCTCAAAGACTTGGCCTGGCAGTCTATACCTGTCTTTTCATGTGCTGCTGAGGGCTAAAAAAAAAAAAAGACCAAATATTCTGGGTGAATGTTGAGTCCCAGATCAAACTGCTAATCGAGTATTCCATGTAAAACAAGTGAGGCAATTATTCCACTCAGCTGTGCTCTGGTAGGGCCTTAATTGGAAGAGTGTGTTCAGTTTGAGCTCAGTGCTTTATTATACACATATATATTAAAAAAAAAAAAAAAAGACCAAAACGGGGTGGGGGAACAGACAAGTAGCTCATAGGAACTCACATATAAAAAGGTTTAGGAGACTAATGCTGATGAGGAGAGCTTGAGGACACTGGACACTTAAAGTAAAACCCCGAGTAGAAGTAATTATTATACATGCATTCAGCTACGAAATGCAGAGGTGAGGCAGAGCATTTGTTCTCATGGCGATGACATTTAGCCCAGGGAAGAGCAAGCAGCATACATCTCGTGCACCAGATAAAGATCTCTTAAGTCTTATTCTGACAATGTAAGACATACAAAGCCTTTTTGCCGGCCATCTTTTATCGGCAGTGCAAAGAAAACCCCATCGCTTCACGTCAAGGTGGGACATTTTTACACAGGTTTGCTATAGCTGCCTTTAGTCCTAAGGGCTTGCTCTGAGACCCGTCGAGCATCTGCTAAGGCCTGTGCTAGGCAGAAGTCAGTAACGATCTCTCCAAGACTGCCTCAAAACCCATTCTTCGGTGCTGTCTGCTCTTCTTCCCCAAAAGGACCATGCAGGGTGTGAACTTTCAGCCGGCTCTCCGGAGATAGCATAAATCCACTGCAGTCAAAGAAATGCATCCTCTAAGTCGGTTCAGAAAAGGTTTATCGTAATAATTTCCAAAGGGTCTGAAAAAAGCAAAGCTGTCTGTTGCCTTGGATTGCACAATTCCAGGTGAGATATATCCCCCTCTGTCCTAACAAACACTTACAAGAAACGTTTTGATTTCACAGCATCCTCTGGATAGCAGTTTTCCTGAAGGCAGAGAAGGCTCTGAGTGTTTCAGCAGCACAGGGAAGGCAGTTCAAAGTAATCTCAGTGACTTGCCCAAAACTATTCCCAAAGCTAACTCTTATTCTTAAGTTCCCATTAATCTCAACTTTTGCCTCTACCTCTGCAATTCCTAACAATATCTTATTCACCAATGGCACTGATCTCCCGAGCTACCCTGGTCCATTCTTCTGAGGTTCTAACCCTCACTAAAGAACTGGCAAAATCTGAAAAAACTCACAAGTAACTTTTTTTCCTGAGAAGAAACACATATGCTTCTGTAAAAATTTGGTTTAAGCATGTAAATCTATGAGCTACAGAGATCACTGGAGCGCGCGTCTTCTGCCCGTGGCAAACGCCCACGGTGCAGCTCTCCAGCTCAGCCAGACACCAAGCCACTTTCTGCCCATCAGCGAGAGCAGCACGTGCAAGGGTGGCTGCAAGTCATCTCCTCACCAGATTGTCTCCTCGCATCTCCCAAGGGTCAGATGAAGTGTGCTTGTGAAGGAGTATTCCTGCCACCCAGCTGCTACAAACGGAGTCAGGACAGCCAGCTTAGGCGCAGATGTCCACACACCGAAAGCCTGGGGAGGTGAAGCCCTGGTTCCTACGCTGACTTGCTCTTTCGCCCAAAACGAGTTATTTCCCCTCTCTTCTCCCCTTCCCACTCTCTTTTGCTTTTGGATGGAGTTTGCTATACACGGCCGCTGTAAAGATGAGCCTGGCCTCCTGGATGCCCACTGCAATCCATAATCCCTGCAACTCAGCAGTCGCAAACATCAGTCCAGTCGCTCTTATTTCTACGTCACTGGTATTTCAGGGATAAAAACCCAAGCAGCAGAATATACCAGGGGCTGCCTTCACATTGTGAGTGGGAATTAACAGCAGCATAGCAGGTTTATTGTAACAACAGTAACATTTCATGTAAGGTCTCCCATTTCACACTATCTTTACAACATAAGGTGATCCCTCTAGGGAAGATGAAAAGAATTATAATTACATCTGTGAAAACCCCAAAAACCTAAAGAGGAGTGGAAAATCATTTGCTATAAGGTGTGTGGAAAATCTTTGGGAACACAATGCCGGTACCTTAGGGAAGTAATGGCAGATTGGGGGACAGACAGATTATTTGTTTTGTTTTCATTTCAATTTGTTGCATTTTCACCCTTAAGATGGCCATGGAGGTTTAAAATTTTGTAATATAAACATGCATGCACTGGAAAATGTTATTTTATAGCTATTAATAATACCACCTGCAACCAGGCAAGCAGAATTATGGCCTAAAGATAATCAGACCTTATGCTTCAGAGTACATGTTCATTGCTCCTGGTGGTCAGGAAGGAGCACATTACTTCCCATCCCTCAGTGCACAACTGGTTGTGTAGATAATGTGCTGTTGCGATAAGACATTTACTTTATTTTACAGCACCAGCTAAGAACTAATCTTGTTAGGATATTGGGCTGCATAGCCCACTGACACAAGAGTTCCCTTCAAATAAAAAGAGAAAACTAGCTAGCAATGTCTTACAGTTATTTTACATGTGAAGACTTGGTCTATTGGATGAAAATCCCTTCCCTCCGGTCAACCTCCATCATGGATGTCTGCCTGATAAGGCACTAGGAGGAAAGCAGCCAGCCATGACCCCTGCACCTACAGGACTTCTCCACTTCATCACTCAGAGATTCAGAATCAGCATTACCCAAGTCCATCACCTCCAGGTTTGCACTGGGACAGGCTGCAGGACGGCAACCGCTCATCCAGCCAACAGCCTGGGCAGGGAACTGCAGAGGATTAAAAGGTGGTTGCACTGCAGTTCTGCTACCGCACTGGAGCAGGGAAGAAGGGGAGTTGAATTCTCCCCTATTTGTGTCATCACTGACCTTTTTGATGTTGTGAAGCAAAAAGCCTCTTTCCAATGTGTAAGTCTCTCATTTGCCACTTCAAGAACAACTAATTAATAAAAATCTCTGTTGCCGTTTTGTTGAGGGAAAGCAGGGGCACTGGAAAAGGAGGTGGTTCCCCCAAAGAATGGCAAAACTGAACCCAAAAGCCAGTTTTTCCCTTTCCCAGTCCAGGCCACTGTTTTCTGTCACACTTCTAAATGGTTAACTCCATTTCTGTAGTCTCCTCAAAGCCAAGCTTTCATGCTGTTCTTTGTGGATGGCCCTCCCAATCAATTATGTCAGAACAATCACCAGTATGGTATAATAATGTATAATTTTTCATCTAAATTAAAATGTACTTAGGAGACCTTCATTTCCCTCACATTTCATTGCATTCATCAGAAATACAGCAGAAAAAAAATACCTCTGAGCAAACACTGTGAGTTGTTTACAAATGCTTCAAGTGCAGTAAGACACGGACTGTTGTTCTGCAAGGCCCTCCTCTTCCCATCACACAGGAGATTTTCCAGGCAAACTCCAGAGAAAGAGATACCAGGGTAGAAGGGCCAACTCTGATCTTTAGGAAAACAATTTGTGTAAAGAGATGGTGTTCCATTTAAAAATCTTGTGGTGTGCTATAAAACAGTAATTGCGATCTATCTAGAGACATTCTCATTTCACGTCTCTCTTAGTGAATGAAACTGCAAATTAATTACTAACTTGTGTATGCATCAAAGACAAATGCTGTGTGCAGAAAACATCCAGGGTGGAAGCCAGACCATATTTATTTCAGTCAAGCTGTTTAACTATAGGTGAAAATCGTAACAGTCTCACAAGTAGTTTAGACAAAGCAGGACAATTCCACAGCATCACCAATAAATCTTCAATTGACTCCGATATTTTCTTATCAAACTCATTACAAGGCTGTTCATATATAGAAAAGCAGAGATACAGGTGTCTGTATATTATCAGAATAGGAGTTGGCTGCTGAATTAATTAATACCACATTTCTATAGTCAGAGCTATAAGCAAAAATCTTTTCCAGAGTAGCTCATCGCTTTTAAATATATTCTTACAGCGTAACCGTAGGTTAGCTATTAATCCAACCACCCAACCAAAAATGTGTAATTTTGCTGCAGTCTGTGTCATGCTTGAGTGTGCGTACTGCAAACGTGCACCAACCCCAGAGCTCCTTGGCTTTGCTGGCTTCCTGAACACCGATATCCCACAGTTTGCTCCTTCTTTCCAGAGAACTTCCCTGTTTTTGGCTGTCCCTGCCTCTGCCTCTGATTTTGCACATCTTACATAAAAATGTGGGTAACCTGGGATGCAGGTTATCAGAAAACCTGTTTTAAAGAGACACAAGTTATCTCAAGTGCAAATGGTAGTCCTAAAATTATTGTGCTGTATCCCTACAAAGAGGGCTGCCATACGTCAGGGTTTTCTTGGAGATGACATCTCTTCCGTTCTAAAAAATTTTGGCCAGGTAATTTTTGGGAACTTTATATATTTTTCCAAATAATGACGAGCCCAAGAGAACGGACACCTGCAGTCAGGCTTTTGCTCACCCAGGAACCCCACACATAATCAGCACGATGTTATTGCTCTCATTTTTTTCCAATCAGCTTCTCACTATAAATGACCTAACAGTATCAGTGTGGGCTTACAGCAAAACAATATCACTGTAAATGCTTTGTCCAAAAGATACAGGGGGAAAAATTGCATTACAGTTAGAAGAATCAATTAGGTTGTGAATGGGCGTGTGGAAATTTCAATTCTCTCTCGCACAACTACATAATCGAGGGAATGCTTTGATTCTAAAACCAGTGAAGTGGCTGCATATTTCAATCCTCAATTGTGTAGGAAAACACCAAATAAGATATGAACATTTTTTCACCCATACAGAAAAAGGCTTTTTCTTTCCTCTTTGAAAATGAATAAGAAAAATGGAAGTAAATTTGAGAATCTCCAACTCCCCCTGCTGAGTTAGTAGGACTAATTGTACAATCCACAACACAGCAGTGTAAGTAGGCAGTTGGCCGTGTGGGGCTTAAAAACTCTAATTTCTATTACAGTAACTTCCAGCATCCTCACTGGACATGGATTCCTTTCCAGATGCATCCAAATGAATGGTGTTTTTAGGAAAAAAAAAAAAAAAGAAGAAGAAAAAAAAATCTGGGAAAAAAAGATGCAATAGGAGGGAAGAAAGAGCAAGCCAGAGAGCAAATGCAACTTGCTTGAGGTCACATTGTAAGGGCAGAAGTAGAAACAATTTCTTCTGAGTCACGCTCTCATCACTGGGCAATGCTGCCATGCAGAAAATCTGGCTAAGCCAGAAGAGCTGGGAAAAAATCAGAAGAATTGCTTTGCTCATTTACATCCTGATCTCACTTTTTTCAGGGCTTTATTGGAATTATACTAATGCCTTTTAAAAAAGGAAGAAAAAAAGAAGGAAAAAGCACACAGTGTATTTGAGAGGAGACATGAACCACTATGTCTTTGTTTCACCTGAAATATTTATTTGTACATATTGACAATGAGCATTTACAGCTGTCTGCTGAGGAAATATTACCCTGAGCTGCTTAACCACTGTGCTAATTGGCAGTGAGGTAGATTGGCAGAGATTTCCCCTGGAAGTCCCTTGGAAGCCTTCTCCAGCAGTGCTTTGTAGATCTTCTTCCCCAGAGAATACAAATACGCCTTTCACCCCCATGCTCCAGCAGAAAGGAACAGGTAAAAAGACCATTTGTGGGCTGATGACCATCGTTTTGCCCATCCCTTCGAAGGCAGCAGGTAGTCAGGGGTGATAAAGGAGACCCAGTCCTTTGGAGTAGGTAAACTTTTTCTGCTGGCTAGATTTGCATGGAGGAATCTGTCCAGAGCAAAGGGATGATGAGGATTTTCTGTCGAGGCTGATCGGGTGCAGGGATCCTTTCTGTCTACTGATGACCCTGCTTGGGCTAAAGCCTTCTTCCACTAAGACAGATCCACCAGCTCTACCCCTTTACCCTTTGATGAGCATCGCTCCCTGGAGACACAGACATGGGCCACAGATATCCTCCTTGTTGAAAACATCATCCTGTTTTCAGTCTCAGCTCCATTACACTATGCAAGCATGGTCTTCAGGCCACATGGGGAAGCATCCTCCGAAAGAATTAATAGGTTTTATTTCTGCCTTTGAATAACAGCTGTGACTAAGAGTCGTTTCAGTCGCATGTGGCAACAGCTCAGAGCGATGTTAACAGCTCTGGGTGCACAGGAGAACATTTCTGAGTGGAGGGAAAAGTATGGCAAATCCCTTTATACTATCAGCATAGACCAGGCAATGGTCTTTGCTTATGCAGATCATAATCGTAATCATTATCTTTTATGGTGAAGTACTTCAGTATTATGGGGCACAGGTACGTTTTTGAAGTGGTTACTAACACATTAAATAGGGAATTTAGAGCTGGGAAACATTTGATAAATGGCTGGTTGGGGGAGCACTTAAACCATAAAATTTACTTGTGATAACAACGTGACTTCAAGTTTGAGAAGACAGAATCATCCCTGGTTTTGAAGCAGTGCTGAGGAAGATCGGAGAGACAAGGTTATCATCCTTTCAGTGTCTCTCTAACCAGTGTCCTCCTGGGGAAATATCCTTCTGGACCATGTTTCAACTTAACACTTCAGCACTTGGGTAGCTTTAAGACATGCATTGACTTCAAGCAAACGTCCTGTTTAAAGATAGCGTGCAAAGCAAACGTGTTCAGTGCAGGGGACCAGGATGAAGTCTAAGCAAGTCCATGGGAAGATGTAAGTGGGAGCGAGCAGGTCTGTAATCAGCATGTTTCACCTCCAGGTATCCATGTTTTTCTCCTCCTCCCTCTGTCCCCATGGTGGGACAAGGCTCTGAAACTCTGAGCATAGACCATTAGAGGTGGGATCCACCGTGCTGAGCTGAGGGGAGGAATTTGTCCTATTACATTAGTTGCCTGTGTAGGCGACATGTCCCCTTTCATTGCTAGTAAGTGATCACGTCGCCTCAGACAGAAGGGCTGATGAAATCAGAGCAGCTTCTGTTGTTTCTGGCTCCAAGGTTAATTTTATCAAAAGCAAAGCTCCTTTGACTGCTATCAGCAGAAAGGAAAGTAAAGCTCTTTTTATTACAGGGATATCAATAGAAGCATTTGTCTGACCTCCCTATCACCTCCCTCCTCCCCACCCCCACTGGCTCCAAATTAGGGGATGGGAGAATAGAGCTGATAAAGTAGGGCTAAGATAAAAATCTTAATATAGCAGAACCTATAGCATAAAAAGTAGGAAGAACCACAACAGCCCAATTTTGACCTTCAAAGATGTCTCAGAAAAAAAAACATAGACCTGTATGGGTTTTACCTATCCCAATCTCTGGAGCAGGTTAAATGAAGCAAACTTATGTCCTTAAAAAAACAGGAGTTTTAGTTTTCTGAAAGCAAATCCAGCCCTACAGCAGCATATATTTCCTAGTGATAGGATACTGGAGACAATCACAATCACAAATAGTGATTCCTGATGGATTTTAGTAGCAGAGCCTGGAAAAAAAATAGGACCTGAGACATGTAAACTAGAAAATTGCAAGGTTAGAATTCAACATGCTGTTCATTTCACTATTCTTTTGCCATCATGGTCTAGGAGTATAAGCAAAGGCAGTAGACAACCAGGAAAAGTTGAATAATTTTCACGGTTCCTTGTAGGTTCCCAGAAAAGCTAATCTTTAAAGCAGGTTTAATAAGCCCAAGAGGAACGATAGCATTATGTGTAGCTATGTACACAAGACTACCGCCCAGAAGGGGGTGAAAGGATGTCAAGTAACTAAGGCGCTGAAGTGGTTTTAAGAAAATGTGGGTTCAATTGCATCGATTTCTTCTGTGACCTTAGAGAAATCATATTGGGTCTGATATCCACTAACACTGAAGCATTTTAGCATCATGGGAGATGTGAAAAGTGAGTGTAAATGTAATATATATACCCACTTCATGGACCGTTTATGCTGCCAGAGTAGTGGAAAGCAAATTTAGTGCAAATGAGAATCACACATTTTATTTTTCTGTGCCTCAGTTCTGCATCTGTAATACAGAAGTTAATAAAACTGTCTGACTCCCTCTCGCTTTCACTCTTTTTTTCACTATTTGTCAGCCCTGTTTATCTGGCCTGTAAGCTCTTCAGTGCAAGAACTGTCTCACAGTATCTTTGCAAGCCACTTGCACACGGCCAGCTTGATCTGAGCTGGTACCTCTGGATGCAGTTGCAGCGAGCCTGCTAATAACAAAGTCCCCTCAACAGCACAGGAATTCCTTTTAAAGTCGGGAGAGCACGTACATGACAGAAACTTAGTCAGGACTCTTCATTTGTTTTTTCTTCTTCTCTTTTCCAGGATTTTTTTGACTGTTCTAGGATCTAAGAGAGACATCTGAAGCTGAAGAAAGGAAGCGATTTGCTCACAGGTTGACACCCTGCCAGCAATCATAACAAACCCTGAAATTGGTATTTTCACCCTCATTTGGATGATCAGGTGTAAATATAAATTTTAATTATTTACATAATTAAGTCAGTAATTTGCTGCCCATCAGAAATGTTTGATGATATTTTGGTGCCATCTGTTTCCTAATTGAACTTAATCTCTAAAAGATGTTACAAAAATATCCACAAAATAATAATGATAAACACAAAACAATTCCCCCTATTCACCCCATAATTACTGCTGTCTTCGGTCTTTTCCCAGGGAAAAAAAGGCCGAGGTTCAGATGTGCCAAGGTCTCATTGATAGATGAGCAATGAAACAATATAAAAATAAGTGCTTAGAAGGAGTGTTGAAGCTAGCAAGGTGCATAGGGAAGACCTGACTCAGGGATATAGGTTGAAATAATAAAGAAAATCAAACCAGAATGTGTCACAAGACCTCTGTGAAGGTCCTCTGACTTTCAACCACATCAAAGATGTCATAAGGCTCCAAATCCACATGTGTAAGAAGAGCAGAAGTGCAAGAATGCAACAAGTGGCACAGGCCTGAAAAGAAAAAAAAAGACAACATAAAATAGTAAGAAAATGCTCGGACATAAGAACCACATCTGTATGCAGGCTTTCCTTCTGTGCAGCAGAAAAAGTAACTCTTCAAAGCAAATCACAGTTGTGGAGGTTTAGCTCAGTGTCCAGCAGCACTTGGGCTTCAGAAAAAAAGTGATACAACTGTTTTGGTCCATGAAACTGAGCTGGAAGATCCAAGTTGCAAAGAGTATCAGGAAACTTGTCTCCAACTCCTCTTTGATTGCAGAGACAAATTGTGCAGACCGACTCTCATTCTCTTTTGATAAATCAGTTTCTTGATTTGATTTGAACACAGACTTTCCAGGATCCCTTTCTAGTTTTGACCATATTGACGATTCCTGTAACTGAGCACTGGGTTGCAAAACAATCAGAACATGTTCATTTTTAAAAAATGAATCAGCTTATCAAGCTTCAGAAAAGATGCTGCTCAGGTCTGGTGTAAGTCTGGCTTAAAGATTCAGGTTAGTAGTTACTTTATCCCTTGCCTTGTAGGAACATAACCTTCTTGCTGATTGAGTTGTCAAAATCAAGGATCATCTGATGACTCCCAACAGACCTGTATAAAATTGGTGTACTCAAATCAATTGGCTTTGCTGGAATTGAAAGAACTAGCTGTCAACCACATATGGTGCCCATTTGTTCATGTGGATGGACTCCAGACATCGCACCGGCGCTGTTAAAGCCAGAGCTCCCTCTCCTAGGTGGCACAAGGCTGCCGTGGGAAAGACCTGCTGTCTTTTCTGCGACCACTTTTCTCATAGGCAGATAGGGAAGGTGAGAGATGCAGCTCATTGATGAAATTTGAAGGAAAGCATAAAAATCGCGTGTGTGTGTTCATATAAGGACAGTTATGTGGAATTTCTGTTGATACATTCCAAATGCGCTTTAATTATTATGATGGATCATAGAAAAGATCAATATTTTTTTCTCATGTCACAAAAAAATCATCATGCTCAAAGAATCACTAAAATTGAGCAACTAATGAGTTTGATAGGAAAGGTATGTCACCACCTCTGTAGTCACATTAACTTTCCAATTTCTTTTCTTTTAATCTCTCCTTTCAATTGTGCATGAAGAAATCGTTCAATTTAGTCTCAGCCTAAAGGGTTTTTGGGTTTTTGTTTGTTA
>NW_010553949.1:98794-132680 GCF_000687285.1 Phaethon lepturus | reverse complement strand
GAATGCCAGCAGATCTCTCTTTGAATTATTTAACTTTGGAAACACGTGTACTTTCGTCATATATTCTGATCAGACATTTCACACTCTGATTTCTCAAAAATAGATGAGGATGGACTGGCCAAACTGTGTTATTTTGTGGAGGTAGTTGTGACATAAAAATTCAGTCCTGCTTGAAGAAAATTGGATGAGTGGTTGTAAAATTAATAACACCTAAACCAGGAAATTGTGAGTTTACAAATTATGGCATTTTCTGCCAGCTTGAATACTTTAATGTATATTCATAAGCAATTCCCTTAATGTAGACTGGCAAAGTAAGTATTTTAGTTTATAATTTTAAAATTATTTTAAAAATATGTTATCAAATATATTTTATTCCCAATAAAATCTATCAAACAAGCCAAGTTTGATTTTTTCTAACCTTGAATCCTTCCAAACTGTAGATTCTGCCAAAATACTGTAAGTCTTTTTAATATAATTTAAGAGGCTTAAGATACTGTAAGCTCTTAGAGCAGTTTAAGAGGCTTACTGTAAACTCCCTAAAACTGCAGAGCAATTGAAGCAGTTAGAGCACCCCTAAGGTCCGCACCCTCTCCTGGAGTAAAGTGGCACAAGCTCCCTGGTTTCAAAGGAGCTTCAGCACTTTTCCTCTGCCAGCAACCTGTCCCTAAAACTTCAGAAGCCGTAAGCCTCTTTGGGCAAACGGGCACTCCAGCAAGCCCTTGTCAAACAGTTTGAGCTGCCGTTGCTCAACATCTCGAGTCCAAGCACAACAGACATTGTAGGCATTTTCCAAGCGTTTAAACTAGATCAGTTGCTTAATATCCGAAGTACTGAAACCAGCACAGTCCATAGGGTTGCTCGTCACAAAGAGGCACTAAGGGCTGCAGAGGGCTTCGCGGGGGGAGGTCTCAAGCATGAGACTTGCTGTGGTTACATGCAACAAACCGGATTTTAGAAGATATAAATTACTTCTTGCAGACTGACTCTTCCCTTAAGATCACAATATAATAGAAAATTAACTCACCTTGGAAGCAGTGTCTCAGAGAAATTCTGGCATCCTCCCGTTCCCTCAGTGTCACTCTTCACCACACTGGCATGCAGACACATTCCACTGTGGGTTCTCAGGTCTCAGCACTCTCTGCTTGGGCACCAAGTTACTCCTGGACTTGCAGGTACAGAGGGGTTTTGCATTGCTCACCGTGACCATTTGCAGATCCTAGCATGTAGCCCCCGGAAGAGATACTCAGCTCATCCTCAATGTAGTTAATGGTATTAGTAGACATCTGTAAAGCAGTAATGGAATTCAGTGTGCCCACCACACATGCATCCTCCTAGAGCTTTGATCTGACAGCTGCACGTAGGCCAAACTGTAATAGTCACCTCAGTCTTGTTGAAGTTCAGTCTGAGACTTAGTTGTGGATTTCGGCTTTGTCACTGAGTTGCAAAATGGGAGTTTAGACCCTAGAAAGCGCTGATTCAGCTATCCAAGTCATACCTGGATGTGAAATGAGCTAATGAAGAGAGTTAGGACATAGTACCTAAAAGGACCCCAATCCATGCAGAGCTCCCAGGCTTTCCAGTCCTTGATTCGAACTGCCTTTAATCAAGGAAGAGGATTGTGAGGGGACAATTAACTAGGGAGTAAGTCACCCCCCATACTATCAGGGCTAAGTAGAGAAAACCTTTCCTCTTCTTCTGGAGAAAACCACTACGGGAGCCAGCATACAGCTTCACTCCACGCATGCCCAGAGGCTGGATGCCAATTCAATTTCAGCCAAGACCTACAGCCATTGGAATGACAAATCTTTCCTTAACACTCTTATTAAATCCTAATCTCAATCTTATTCATCATTATTAAGCCTTGAAATTGGCCTGAATATTTAAATGAGGTGAAATGAAAAGACAGAGGTGTTGGGAGTATGCAAAGTGGGGGGGAGAGAAAGGTTTAAAGAGACAACTTGAATTCCCTTCATTAATTGAAGAGTAATCTATCCAGATTCAGGCAATCTATTCAGATTGCCTAATAGAGGCAAAAGATTTTCAGATGTAGCTAAAAAGGTAAAAAAAAAAAAAGAGAGAGAGAGGGGAAGAAAAAGAAATTACCTATTAGAATCCGGACTTGTAATATTAGTCTTTCAAAGACTTCTTAGTAAAGTAGCAGGGACATGGGCAGGAGGGTTTGTGGAGCAGAGACAGAGGACATATAAAGAAAAGATGAATTGAGGGATTAAGTGTCTCAAGGTGGTTTAAGTGATATTGAAATATGAATTCACCGAGGCGTCTGTTTGGCCCAGGCTAACGATGATGATAAGGGATGGTCTGTATCAGCTGGGTCCACGGCAGCAAACTGCTGTCGGCTGCCTCGCACCACAGGGGAGCGTGAAATGCTTTTAAAAGGCTCCAACAGACACCGATGGTGTTATTCCTGATTTACCCGTACTTGTTACAGGAGACTCAGCACCTACACTAAGCACCTCCCTAACTAAGATTTTTTGTAACAAAAATATTCTGGTTTGGGAAACACTGGAGTAAGACAGGAGTTTAGTTTTAGCTGCTTAATCATGGAACCAGACCTTGAGACTGTCTTTCTCCATGGGGGGCCAAGTGATGGTCTCAGCTTCTCCAGCCCTCTGTGACTCGGTATCAATCCAGTGCCAATCTCATCTTTGGACAGTTTTGCTGATGTGAGGGAGATCACAATCTGCCTAACAAGGAACGAATATTTTTTGTGTTTAAAAATAAATATTCAGATCTGGAGCATTTCATGAAGCAGGGTGACCCACACCATCTGCTCCTTCTGACAGTACTTGGGAAGCCTGCAGGTTTGCTTTTCAAATCACATTACATATATATAATACTCTTTTCTCATTGTTCCTTTTCCTTTTATACTTTTTTTTCAGATGGGACCAAGTCAGAGGAATAATTCCTGCTCCCTTCTCACCGTCTCTGCTTACCTAAAATAATTCATCCAGCTCATTGAAGATTTGTGCATATCCACAATCTGTATCCCAAAATGCTAAAACAATCTATTTAACCTTTACGCCAGCTAATGCATACATTAGAACAAGGACCTATATACGAACATAAAAATGTGAGAAATTGAAACTCACTGACATAAAATCAAAGAGCTTGGCCATAAAAGGTGTCACTTTTATGTGATTATCTTGCCAATATCTCCATGTTGCTAAACTAAATCAAACTGCAATTCTTCCCACATGTATTGCGTTTAATGGAGTCCGTTAATGGCAGCGATTCCTTATAGATCTCTGAGTAATGGAAGAATGGTTCCTTGTGCCATAACACTGTGGAAGCTGAACCCACACACACACACTGCCGTATATCTTATGAGCTTGACCTTATATGACTTGCTGTGTCAGGCAACACCGAGCACTGCTTTTGCTAAGACAATCCTTCAGGAAGATGGAAAGACGCTTCAAGGAACTCGCTGCTGCCAGAAACTGGATCAAGCCATGCCCAAAGACTGCATTCTCCAGCTGCCTCCTCTCACTGAGCTAGACACTATGTGCTGCTGAGCTCACGAGTTGTGCAGCCTCTCAGTTACTGGAGAGTTTGGTCCCCAAATTTTTGCAACAGGGTCTCTAGCAGAGACACTGTTCTCTCTTTTGTCCAGCAGAATGGCTTCACTTCTCTGTAGAACTGAAGATTATGCTGTTGACAAAAAAAAACCCCACACCAAAACCAAACACCGCAACAAGGTCCCTTAATCCATGGATGTCAAAAAGTGGAGGCAAGTGTCTGCTTCCCAAATTTTAGCTAGGAAAGTTGAAATCAAGCGATTTCCCCATGTTCGTAGAGCAAATCAATGGCAGAGTCAAGGGGCAGAACCCAAGCAGCCTATATCCTCGCCCCTTGCTCTTGCTCATTGGTAAGGCTGTCTCCATGTCCCTTCAGCTCCTCTTTTCTGCTGGCGTATACCTATGCTTGGAGAAAGCAGAAAACACAAAGTAAAGGATGTACAGATCACTCTCTGCTGTCCATAATCTGGGAAACCCATGACCAGAACAGTTCCCAGTGAGTCCCTTGCACCCACAGCACATACTGTCCCAGCAATGCTCGCTCCCCACGTGAAAATGCACGCTGGGAGCAGAGCATACAGAGCGACGTTGCTCTCGTCCTGTACCAAAATGAACACAGATTTTTGAGGGTCACTTTCTACTGGCATCGGTCCTTACTTCTCCCTGAAGAAAATCCTCCCTACTGAAGCCTGTTGAAATCAATGCAGTGGCAGCCCAGATTAATTTGACATCCACATGTTATTTTTTTAAATGATGTTATTAGGAAGATTTTACTCACTGTTCTTTTAAAACCCCTAGAAACATGAAAATTCCATTTTCCCTGCATCTATTCATCTTCATTAACCACGTGCTGATTTTTTTATTCTTTTCTGCTGTTGGTAGAAAATCCAAGCCAATGCAACTCCCTTTTATTTCACTTTGGTATCAGCCAGAATTGGAGCTTTCTATGTTCTGTATGTGCCAGTGTCGAGATCTGTTAAGTATGGATCAGTCAAGAGTGGAATCATTGCTATTACTTTAGAACAATTCCTGGCCAAATTGAGTTGTTTGTTTTCTATGTTTTTAAAGCATTGGATTTTTTTCTTTACTTGAAACAAGTAACATCTGCTGCCCAGAATAATATTGCTCAAAAACATTTATATCAGGGGGAGTAGGTAGAAGGGGATAAGAAACAATGAAACCAAAACCATGTATTTTTTAATCATTTTCAGAAGGTTGACAGTTTTGGGGGGGAGGAAATTAAAAACTGAAAGTGTGTAAGCAGCAGTTTTAAACATGTGAATTCCTAAACAACTATTTCCTGTCAAATTCAAGATTTTGTTCATTCCTTCTCTGCATCACAAATCATAATCAGTTGTTAAGCTTGCAGTCAAAAAATCTCAAAAAGTCTCCAGAAAAAGAAATTCTCCCAGAAGTTGACAGAGATTCATTTCCCAGAAGTCAATGTTCAAGTAATTATTTTGGTTTAAAATACGTTCAACAACAACTGAAAGGACCAACCCGTTTTAGTTTGGATTTCTCACCAGATTGTAACGTATTACATCATATGACCCAGAGACACTGACTCAGCAGGACTGCACAGCAATAGATGCTTTTTATTTCTACAGCTTACATGAGCAGCAAAAATAGACTGGTTGGGTCTCTGAAAACTTTCGTGCTTTTCCAGGTTAATTTTCGATCTTTAACAAATTGATTAGTCATTTTTAATACAAACGCCACTTTCTTTGCCATCTATCTCTACCTCCTATTACTAGAGAAAAAAAATATCAAGATGTTATTTCTACAGGCTTCCTGAGTTGGGTATGTGGGAAAGAGCCACTTGCCTGGGAGCTGCGTTTTATGTTTCTCCAGCAATAAGATGCTCTGCTACAACATTATTTGTCACCCTTGAGAGATCTTCTATCCCACTCCAGCTCTACAGTCCTCCCTGTTGTCACTGGTTACTTGGGAGTGCAGAAAATCTCACCATTTTTGTAATGTTAGTACGAATTTGATACTCATCTCCTGCAGTATCCCTCACATCATCTAGTCACCTCATGGGAAAACTAAGTGTGAAAACTTCATTTGTCCTAGTTTTCCAGAATGAGCCCACTTCCATCCTCCCACTGCTCCCCACACATCCCTGCAGAACAGAGGAGCAGCAGCTATCGCCCAAAGGTGCAACAAAGAAAATGCAAATTTTTTCCACTTACACACTATTAAAACTGAGAAGAATATATGATTTTTCCACATCCCTTGAGGCCTTTTTGGTAGAAATGTGGAGAGGGTATTCGAGGATACGGGGTGATAGGACTCCTCCCACAGAAGATTTAATCAATGTATGAGGTCCCAGGGCAGCGCGGACAAAGGGCAGGGACTTGCAGCCACGGGCAATCCTATGCGTTTTGTGAGAGAGGTGGCCCTTCAGCACAGGCAATGTAGTTTATCTACGTCCTGAAAGGCACCATGTAATTTTATGGTGTCATAAAAAGGATTATTATACTAATAGGAGTTAATAATTCTAAAAGCTTCATGACCTCTTTGGTCATCTTGGCTCAGCTTCAGCCTGGGTGATTTTTTTTTTTTTTTTTTTTTTTTGTGAGTTGAGTTGGCAATGACCATTAAACGTAAGAGGCCAAATCCTCAGCTGGTGTAACTCAGCCTGACTCCATTCAAGCCAGCTGAGCTCTGCGTGTGCATACCGAGAGGTGAATCTAGCCAATGGACTTCTGTGATATTTTGCAGACTTGAAGAGAAGAAATGTAAAACTCTGACATGATTTACTCTACCCTGGGATCTCAGACTGCATTGTCCTACTTTTTGTCCTCTGCAGTGTCTTTTGAGCCACCCTTGGGTGTAAATGGGCTTCTGAACTGAGCTATATAGCATAATCATCTTAAGGAAACAAATAACTGCACCCACTGGCTGGTTTGTTGGTACTGGAAAACCAGACGCGGTTTAGCTGATGTTAAGTGCCAGGGTCCTCATGTGTTCTCCTATGAGCAAATCAGAGAACATACTTAATGTGAAGACCACCTGAGCTCCACAAGATCGTGATTTTAACTGCCACATATTGCTGGGCGATCAGGCACGTCCCTGATGAGAAGTCACTCTCAGTTTCTGCATGTCAGTGTACACACAGAGCAACAACTGCCTTAAAACTCTTCCTACCATCCAGTGCACCACTCTACTGCTTTTAAACCAACGCATTTGCTCCGCTGCAGCTCTCTTGGTTAGTATGGCCTCGGGAGAAAGACTGCAGCAGAACCAAAAAGGTGCCTCCATTCCTGATTTCAGCAGCTGACCTCACCTCTCTTGCTCTCAGTTTCTGGGATGAAAACAATATATTGGGCATTAAGTTTTCTGTTCTAAAAATAGAGATCTGCACTGAAGTGCTCAGAGGTGGCTCTCAAACAGGGAGGGGGGTGGCATTATAAGCAAGCGCCATGCTCAGCACACCATGGCTCTCACTGCAGGAGATGTTGGCTTCTCTGTTTCACCATCTTCTCCATGCACGTTCTGATGTTCATATAGATATATTCAAAAATATACATACATACACACAGATGTACACATACTCATACATATGTATACATACATATGTAAAAGCAACATTGAAGAACTGCTCGTTCAAAGCACAGACCTGAGAAGATTAAATCTGTTCCAATGCCCGGGCAGCAGCTGGACCCCCACGATGTTACCCCCTAAATACGCTAATATAAGATCTGAATCAGGCCCCGTGCTTCTCCAAGAAGACCCTCAGAAAGGATACTGATAGCAGTGCCTTGTGCTGGCACAACCTAATCAGCATTACCTCTCAGCGTGAAGAAGCAGGGCTCAAAGTAGTCCACTCCAGTGTCTTTTGATTGCAAAGTGCTTCAAGAGAGAGGAACTGTGTGCAAAAGCCTAATAAAACTAAGATCCACACTGCATTTGCATTTTCCACCAAGTTTGCAGGTATTTTCCATCTGCTGAGTCTTGTTGCAGCGATTTCCAAAGTGGGGTGCTCCTCACCTCCGCTGCGACTGACGGGCCCCTCGCCCGGGGGCAGAGGCTGCGGGAGCTGGGGAGGGGACGCGTAACCCCGGGCACAGCTCGAGGTTCCCTGGACTGAGACCGAAGGACAGCACAGAGGACGAAGCAAATATTAGCCCAGATTTCAGCAGCCACAAGTTAAACTGAAAAACAGAAGAGGAAAAATTAAATGGGGTGGGTTTTAGTGCTCCTGAATTGAGCAGCACTGAAGCTGCATCTCTCTCCCTCTCCTTTCTCTCACTCTATCTGTGGCCTGTACAAACAATCCCGTGTATACGTATTTCTGGCACAAATCACAGTGTCCTGTGATTCTTGATTATAATTATAATAATGGGTTTCAGAAAGCCTGCAAGTGGTTCTGGGAATTATAATAAGGGTTTAGGACAGACGTGTTGTTTATATGGTTAGTGTTTGTTGCATATTAAACCAAGTTTAGCAGAATAGCTGGTGTTGTAAGAAATTGCAAAATACACAATTAAATGCAAACTAGTAGAAAAACACCTCTCTTCTCCCTGAGAGACAGACATGCTCATCTTGTCATCTCCACCCTACAAGCAGGGATTAAAGCAGATGCAGATGGCTCGTTCTGTTGTGATGGTATTCCATTGCATTTGCCTTGTCTGAATTTCCACTGCTACAATCTTCTCTTAATTTACCATGAGAAAAATATGTATTTGATCCTTTTTTCTTCATGTTCTACTCATCTCTCTTTATGATTATCCTTGCTTAAAGCATCGAGCTGTGCAAAAGCTCCACTGAGTCATGCAGTTCCCATTACAACCAAAGTAGAATTATTCCCAATGATAGCACCTTTTTCCTGTGAGTTTTTTTTCCAAGAGTCTTAATTTCTATTCAGTCATATGACCAGATTTCCACTTTCTCCTTTGTGAAATTATTTTATAGTTTCATAGTTGTCTGTAAATTGTGGCCAAAAGCCCCGGAGGTCCACCTGTCTCAGAGCTGGCTCCACGTAACTGCTGATGTACGTGACCTTGGAAAGACCCTGTGATCATAAGCATGGAGTCCGCAGACACTGGATGGTTACAGGGGCCCTCAGAGATGATGCAAAGAAGTAAGTGATGTTGTAGAAACCTGTATGAACTTTCTTTTCTTTGTTCGTGGTTATGACAGATAGACTCAAACCCACAGAAGCGACTGCTGGAGTCTGCAGGATTTTGTGCCTGACTGAGCAGGAGGAATTCAGACTGCGCTCAGGCCCAAGGCGAGGTTTCTGCAGCCGAACCTGCCAGGCTGCGATAGGACTAAGGGCAGAACTGAGCACCGGTGCTGGGGCTCAGCAGGGACGGTGCAATCAATGGGCTTACGCTGGGCTGACTCACCTCTGGTCCCCTCTAAGATGGTTTCTGCATGCCTCAGAGCTGCAGCTTTTCTCAGTTTTGAAGGAGGAGGGAGGAAAAAGTAAAGATAATAATAAATAAAGGCCATGCATCTACCTCCTGGCTGTGTTTTCCAAGGCTGCATCTCAATGCCTCCCCATCCTACAGCCAGCGCTGTCGGATCCCTCTCAGAGAGAGCCAGCCACAGACACCGCTGCCTTCCAGCCGCTGCAGACTGCATGTTGATCGTGTTCCTCTCCTTTGTTAACACAATTGCCTTCACCTTTACATAAATCAGATTTAGAGAACACATTGCGTCTCAGAAGCCTTGGGACACCTCGAGGCCTCTCAGTTCAATGGAGCTCATTATGGAAATCAGCTAAATGCTGAGCAGAGAGATAAGTGCTAACTGTTTACCAAACCCCTCCACCAGAGATATGCAGCAAGAGCTAATGGGAGTTCATTTGCAGCCTCACTCAGTCATTCAACCCTCTTTATCTGCTCCTTCCACTAATCTACAGGGAGAGATGCACAAGTTGGCACGAAAGATCTTTCTGCGTAGCTCCTCTTGGACAGGCAGGGTGGGGAGAAGGGACAAGGAGGAGCTGAGGTTACGCCATGAGGAACCAAAGCAAGCCAAAATCCAACTGCTCAGCTCCAAGCATTCTTGAAGATTGCTGATATTCTCAGCTTTGTGGTCAAAGCCCAGCTTACCTAGAGATCATCAAACTAAAGAGGAAGAAATCCTCCGATCGCCAGCGCTTGCAGAAAGTGTGTATCTCTCCTGAGGATTACTGGCACAGCAGTAAGCTGATAGATGGTGAAAAGAAGGGCTTTCAGAAGGATTTCGGGGAGGAACAATTTAGCTCTGAGCTGTGAGGGGCACAGGTAGCATCAAGCCTCATATGAAAAGTGGATGTAGAATGCTGCCAGCTGTGGGAGTGGGGAATTCTTTTCTGAAAGCATTTTTCAGGCTGGTCCATCCAGAGCCAAGTACAGGCAATCAGAACAAAGATGTGGATGAAGATACTCCTGCAGATATCTCCTGTGTGTGGAAGGAGGTCCTCAGATCAGCAGTTACACTAGAAAGCCTGGGTGTACCCGTACAGCACACATAAATCACAGCCAGCTCTGGAACAGGAGGGTTTTTTACCAAAACATTTTTACTTAGGATTGTGAAACTTTACAGGCTGGGGGATGGTTTTGACTTGTTCCTCAACTCCATATTTTTTAAGTTTTAGAGTTGTCAAAACATTTTGTTCTGACATTTTCTCTGAAAAATGCCAATTTTCCAGATCAAGACAACTTTCCATTTTTAAATTAGTGCAGAATTATTAATGTCATGATTTTAAAATAAACAGATATGCCACCTTTTAACTATTTAATTATGGAGGGGAAGGAGCTGCTCAAATACCAGATGAAAACATTTTTCAGTTTTTCAAAGTGAAATATTTCTTCAGGTTTGCAAAGGTTTCAAAGATGTCAGCTTCTTGTCTTCATTCAAGAAAAGAAAATATTTCAAGCTCTCCACAATATTTTTAAGAGAGGAAAGCCACTTTCAGCTCTAATAGACTCCTTTTATGGAACTACCTCCATTTGGAGGTTCTCATTAACTACTGTCAATGGCTCTAATTTTTGTCTGTCCAACGTGAAGAAGTCTGAGGGAGTATGACATCTGTCCCTGACATACCACCTTCTACTGAAGGAGTGTAGTAAAGTGCCTGTTTTTCCAAGAATAACCTCTCTCATTAGAATGCAAGCAGACTTTCCAAAATAAGATCATTTTTCTTCCTGTTGTCCCAAATTCCAATACTCTGCCCTTTTCAAATGATTTTCAAGAGAATAGTTCAGTACTAGGTTTGTTTCATTTTTTAATTTCTTTTTTTTTTACGTATTGTAGGTTGAACTGCATTTCTTCCTCAGTTCAGAAAACCAAAGCAGAGCTTTTAGCTGCCACTGCTAACCCCAGCATTTTGAAATGGAATGTTATTTAAAATTCAGGACAAATTCTCTCCTCTCTGCCTTAGTATTTAATGAAAGTAGAGATGGACAGAGAGTGGAAAGTGAGATGTAGTTTTGCAGTATTGTATATGTTCTCTAGGTGGGTGGGCTGGACATCCTTGTGTTTTACTGATAAGTTTGTCTTTACATTCAGAAACAATTTTCTGTTCTAAGAGCTGCAAGAGTGATTTATAGACAACACACATAAGGACAGACACCACAACACCAAAATGCCACTACCTCTGAGATGGAACATGGCAGTTATTGACCAAAATACAGCAATGCTTTGCAAGGGTGAACATGGGGATTACTGAGGAGTCCTGAGTTTAATTTGGAATTGAAAGAGGATTTAAACAGGCAAAACCAAAGTTGCCTGCATCAAAACTTCACCAAGAGGCTGGACTACTATTGCTAGTCCACAGAAATGTTTGTGGGGATTCTTGGTGCTCAGCCCACGCTTAGCTGGTCCTGGCAGCAGGAACGGGAACTGATCCGGATGAAAATTAATCTGTCATGAAACTCCACTTGGGGTAGGAGCACTTCACCATTCACCAACTGTTCCTTGCAAACGGTTCATATTGTTTAACACATAACGTGATTAACGGCTCTGGCAGCCGGACTTCCCCACGTTATGTTCCAGAAGCAACCTCATTTGTTTTTACTAGAAGTTAATTTGTATTATAAGTGTCTTTTGTTACTTTTAATATATCTTAAGTCAGTAAAACTTCTGCTATTTGTCATTACTTATATCTGTTTTCCAGCACAAAGTAAATTTGGGGAGAAACTACTTACTTAGTGGACCTTAAGGTAAGTCTCCCTGACTGATTTGTTAGATCTTTTACTTCCAAGGAAAATTAGTTGCTCACATTTTAGCATCATGCACTTTAGGATCAAGAAGGAAGCAGAATAAAGACACACAACCAGATATTTTGACTTCTCCATTTCTACTGACCTGCTGAGCTCTGCAAAGCATCCCTAGAAAAACGTGCAACTAAATAAACTTCACCTAAATAAGCAGGCACTGATGTCAGATGCTTTGAAGTCTCCTCTCCCCTACCACCTTAGGATTTGTACCCAAGCATCAAAGCTGCTCTTCCCAGCCCGGGAGTTTACATCAGCATTAGCTGTGCTATCAGCTAAAATCTCCAGCACAAATAAAGCTTGGGCCTAAACTTGCAATCAGTTGTTGAATTAAAAATAAAGAAATTTCTAGAGGAAACAACCAGTTAGAATTGTTTTGCACTAGACAGAAGGGGCCAATAGATTTCTTCCAAGACTGATGTTCTAATTTCTGCAGGATTTCATGGTGACCTTTGGTGCATTTCATGATCCGGTCCTTTAGAAAGCACTATATTACATCTCAGTCATTGTACAAATAACATCTTGGGATTATAGCCTGCTGTTAATAAATGTGGTTAATCATCAATAAGAGACTTTCAGCTATTATACACTGACGATGTAATTTTATACCTCGCCAATCCAGAGAAATCGGTTCCATTCCTTTTAGATTTGCTGGATAGATTTGGGGCCTTTCAAGGTTAATGTCACTAAATCATCTGCTAATTTTAAAGAATCATTTGAGTACCTGGAAAGAACATGCCCTTTTCGTACTTCTAAGCTAGGTTTTAAATACTTACTTGGTTTTATATAATCTGCAGGGTTTAGAAGGAAGATTGATACTGTTGTTGCTGCACCAAAGCAAATATAAAATGACCTTGATAAGTAGTCTATTTTATGCATAAGTTGCATAGGATGCATTAACACCACTAAAGTCGTCAGTCTCAGATAGTTAAATCTTCCCTCATTAAAATCCATTTCACTACCAAGTCAGTTGAAAAAATAAAATGAAATTAGAAGTCAATGAATGGTCTTGTTTGTGGGGAGAAGGAATGTCTGTGCAGCAGCTCAGCTACAGCAGTTTTATCTATGCTCGCTGACTACAAGCAGCAGGCTAGCCATACAGCCTGGAGCTCAGGGTGCCTTAACTCGCCTTCCTCTTAACTCACACCCTGACTGAGTGTAGACATTCTGAATGACAGCGAGGGAGAAAAAGCTGACTGAAGACACATGAGAAAGTCTGGGTTTGTAGACTCTCATCATATGGAAGTCATACCAAAAAGGCATTCTCCCCCACCTCAATCCATTTCTGGTAATTTGGCAAGAAGATCTAGAGTGGCAAAGCTCGCAGGAGGATGGCTGAGGCTTGGTTTTGTTTACCTTGCACAACACTTCTTGACCAGCAGTTACCTAAAATGGATAAATGAACTCCCAACACCGAGTTCCACAAGATGGCACGAATACCTTGTTCTTTGGGAGGACGGCTGCAGGTAAAAGTAGATGACGTCAGTCAAACCCTCCTGACTCAGAACAATGCCCAAGTCAAAGACCTGGGCCATGGTGGAGATGCAAATTTTGCCCTAGGAAATAAGTGTCAGTTGCAGCAGGACGAAAAACTTAATTTTGCCTTGTCCTAGATATATCTATTAATTGTCTGTCAGTGTCAGATAGCTATAAATATAAGGCATAATATATATAATAAGACATAATATATAATAAGAAAATCCGCCTTAAAGTTTTGGGGAAGACACATACTTATTCATGCACCTGTGTTGGCAATGGATTAAAAATTTTGTAGTTAAAAAAAAATTAATAAAATATATAACTTACTATCAATTTTCGAGAAAGTTTCCAATTTTTAGAATGACCCATAACAACTTTTAGGAGTTTTAATTTGCACATTAGAAGTATCAGGAGTCTATCAGGAAAGCTGTTCATACCTTCCCACCAGGCACTGCAATGAGTAAGAGGAATAAGAAAGCTTTTCTCTTCTAGTTCTTGCTGACTTCCTGGCTTAGAAGCACAGGGATTACTCCTATAATATTTTGGTTGCAAAGAGTTGTGAATGTGATCTATTAAACTTATTTGCAAATTGTTTCACCAGTTCCATAAACAGGATATGTAATAGAGGAAGAGGGAGGAGAAAATTTGAGAAATAACGCTATCAAAATACTAAAACATCAACTGAATAAATTACCTGGCAAATGCTGCTTGACTAGTTCCAATGTGATTGTCACAGGCAGAGCCTGAAATCTCATCTGGGCAGGAGGTGCGTATGGACTGTGATTGTTGTCTACAGGGTTCCAGGTAGCTACAGGATGCAGATCAGCCTGCAGAGGTAAAACCCAACTCTGGGCATCTTTTCTGAAGGAAATTCAGACTCTTTTTAGGGTATTGTGGGAATAAAATACCTGCTTGCAGAACTGCCGTTATTAGTCACTGGTATTGCTCATCATGCACTAGGTGCGGTGCCGACGCAAAAAACAGTCGCCAGAATTTCCCTCACTCTTCTTGCTGAAGGATAGCAAGGAATGTAATTGGGTGGCTAAATGCAGTTCGTTTATCTCCTGCCTTTAGCCAACAAATTTATCACACACATTAATATCGAAAGAGGTTAGAGTTCAGTGAATGAAACATTTGTTTTCTTGTGCTCTCTCTATAAATAAACTCTCCCACTTTCATAGCAGTATTTTTACAAAGCAAGTGAGAGAAACAGACACATTAAAGATATAGTTATGTGTGTGTGGTGGGGGAGCCTCTGTGCATGTTAAAATGCTCCCACAGCAGACCTCTGTGACTCTGACTGCATTACATCTTCTCTCTCTTTTCCCCTCTCTCTTTTTTTGTTGTCTCATAGTTATTAGTCAGCCAGACATTTTTTATCTCTTGGAAAGATACTTGAGCTCATATCCAATGTAATCATCTCAGGGGCTTCTACTTTAGTCCCCACAGGCCTGGAGAAATGACATCTCTTTTACTGATTAACAAAACAATACAAAATGCTAAGAAAAATGGCTTTATTCTCAACCTTTCATTAACTCCTACTGTGCCTGTTTGTTTTGGAAGAGTTTGTTTCTCAGTTTCAAGCCAAACTACAATTTCTTTCTGTTCTTTGGTCGACATAATGCAGTTGTTTGAGTGAATCAATATTTTATTTAAGACCCTACAGAAAATAGTATAACAAAGTCTGCAAGATAAAATAGTGCCAATGTCATTATGCCCAGCCCTGCACTCTGATATTTCAGTGTGAGTCCTGTCACACCACTGCAGCACTATGGGGGTAAGTTAGACCTGAGTCTGAGCCAAAAATGAACACAACCATGTTGATAGTTTAAGAGCAAACTAAAATCCCTTAAAGGATGGTCTGAGATTTGTCTGAACTCCACCCTGCCTGTGCCAGCAGAGCAGAAGAAAGACATGATCAGAGCAACATGATATAATGTAATGAATGACACAGAAGTGCAAACATCCTGATGCACAATTCCATGTACTGAAAGTAATGTAGTGTACTTAAGCACAAGGAGATATAAACTTAAAAAAAAAAAAAAATATATATATAAAGCAGACCCTGAAAGCTGCTTAGGCTTCCCATCCCCACTGCTAGTCAGGTCCTCCAGCAGAAGGAGGATCTTAAGAAAGGTAAGAGAAACTTCACAACGGAGAAAGTGGAGAAAGCAGGTCTCTAAAAGACAGAAAGGCACACTGTCTCATTGCCACTAGGATTTACTCTTTTGTCCTGAACATGTCCAATAGGGAAAACCTTGGTACCGAGATCCAACAACTACCAACAAAGGTGAAGAGGATTTTTTGAACACCAAACACAGAGCAGTTGGACTGTCTTGCTTGTTTTCTCTCCTTCTGTGCTTTTTGACACAGAACAAATGATGACCCAAACATGCTGGAATAATCTCCTCCCTCCCCCAAAAGGTTTCTTTATTTTGCCTTTTTTTTTTTTTTTTTTCACTAAATTCAGCTGTGATCAGAGGCAGAGGGCTGATGGTCCCCATCAGTGGAGTTCTGCGGTTCCTCACAAAAGCCAGTCAAAGCTTTGCAAGGTCTGCTTCCCTCATTGCCACCCCCCGACAGTATTCAGCCTTTGATCAAACTTGTCACTTTGGGGTCTCTTGCAATAAACCACTTTTTTGCAGCTCACATGAACGGGGCCTGACAAGTCTACACGCGGGAGCGGGATGGCTCGGCTAAACCTCCCACCTGGCGCTTCAGCACCTTGGAGAGCTGCCGCGCGGAGGCGAAATGACGCCCACGATGGCATTTGTCACTCACAATGTCCAGGATCTTTTCATTCTATAAAAAGATACCTTTGGGGTTTTTCAATTATTTTTTCATTTTTGAGAAAAACAGATATCAAAATATCCAACTTTCTTTTAGGACAGAAAATCTATTTGCTCTTCGCAGTACTCTGGACTCCTGATTATCCATCAGGTGTCAGAGTCTTTCACTCATGACTAAAGATGGCAAATACATCAAAAAAGATTTGGTAACATGCAGGTCAACGGAAATCATGCATTTCTTTCAAATTAAAAAAACAGAAGCTCTTGCATGTACCTTCTCAGGGCAGCGAGGTAGGTTGTTTTTGTTTTGCCTTTAGCAACCCTTATTATGAAACTACCTTCAACATCAGCTCAGTCTCCACTATTGCCATCACCTCTTGCCAGCAGTGGTTTGGCCTATACCTGCATACCCATGTCACACTCTGCACCATTGGAACAGGCACAACACTTCTTCACTAGCCCAGGGGTACTATATTTAGTAATGTCTGCATCTCTTTTGATACTGTGCTTAGCCAAATACATGGATGGACTGATCTTATCATACTTGGGAAGGACAAGATTTTCACTCGTGCACAATCTTTCAAAAACCTTCATCCAACCTTTCAGGATTTTCCAGCAATTTCACACCAAGACTGATTTTCCCAAGAGGCTGAACCACAAAACTTAATGAAGGGAGTGTGCAACGGTTGTTCACAGAAGTATTTGTCAGTTATTTTTTACAGCATATGACAGGGTTGGTGCCCTAAGAAGCCAGCCTAGCCTTTACCCTAGAGGTGAAAACCTTAACAGGCTCAAAACGCAGCTTATTTTTTGTGTGGCAGTAATGCTCTGGAGTCCCAGTAATGGAAAAAGACCTTATTGTACAAAGAAAAAAAATTGCAGAGGTGTGCTGTAAAGAAAGTGCAGTCTAAAAGGCACTACCTCTGCTGACCACCTCAGACACTACCCTGGTCTCCCACGGAGCAGGGACAACAGTTTCACAATCACTGAGTAGCTGGGCACTGCAGCACTGTCTCATCCACAGCAGGGAGGAAGCTATAAATAATCGCTCTAATTCTCAATCTCTCCTCCCTCTAGGAGATCTCCTTCTCTAAATACTATCTCATTTTGGAACTTTGCTGAAAATTCTGTCAGCAGGGGTAAAGGCTTAAAATTTTATTACTAGATTTGGGAGAATAAAAGGTAAATATTTATTTCCAGGTTTTTAACGGTGATAGGAAAGTAACGAGAGTGACAGTAGACTCCATCAGGTACCTTTACTATCAACATACGGCCTTAAAAGAGGAAAATTGGCTCAGGAAATTGGTGCAGCAGGCCACCACTCAGCCTTCCTGTTGGGCTGGAAGACAAAATTTTTTAAACTGTCCACACAAAAAAACTTATAGAGTTTCATACAGAAAAAAACATTAAGCAAGATTAAAACGTCTTGCATGTCTCCTCAGAACTTTATCAGCTCACCAGTGTATGTTACACTATAATGAAAAAATACAATGTGGAAATGGAAAGTTTGGAGCTATTGAAATATATCCTAAAAGTAGAAGTGAAAATTCCCTCAGACCTTTTCAGAAGGACTTGTTTTGACATGTTGTTGTCAAAATCATGGATCAAACTGATACATAGGAGTGCTGTTGAAAGGAAACTCAATGCTGAAAATGACAAGGAAGTTTTAGAAAGTGTTGTGATGTAGAGTACAGAAACTGGGTTCCAGTCCCCACCAAGCGGCTCTATGAACTTGAAGGTCTTCCTTTCTATCTTGTATGCTCTCTCAAAAGTTAAGGCTAGAACAAGGACTTTCTTTTTCATGTGTCTAATCAATGCTTACCTCTTGTGGTAGCAATTCAGTCTTAATCGGAACAATAAAATCATATAACAAACCATAATATGATACAGGTACTTAAATAAGTCCCTCAAGACGTATTCAAATCTGTGGTGGTCAAGAAGGAATGTTTTCTCTGGCTTATTCTTTAAATCACCATCTTATTTCTGGTAAATCATGCCTCTGCAAAGATATACACCTTCTGCTCAATAAATAGTCCTTTTTCTCCATGGAATTCAGTTCTTATCTTTCCAAATTATGCCATTACCCAAGATGCCAGTTTAAGCCAATTAATGTGATATATCTGCCCACTAGTACCTGGACTGCAATCATTACTCATCTGAACAGGCCAGTAAAAAACATCAGGCTGAAGAGGACCAGCCTTTTGCCACCAACCTCACTGTCCACATCCTGGACATGGCTGTCATCACACCTTGGTGTCATGCAGAAAAATATTCTCCTCCACAGCTTCTAATGCAGGAGTACTCTAAACTGTATGCTTAATACCTGAACCATACATCAACTCAAAGTCTGATGTAGCTTCTGTTAGTAGCTAATATTGCCCGTGACAGAGACTCTGTAAAAACTGCAGAAAGCTGCTGTGTCCTTTAACAGTGGATTTTTCTTTGGATGATCAGTGTGGACAGGCCCATACAAATAATGAATCACGAATTAAATGGCTCAGTAAATAAAAAATGGACTTATCAAGGACACAACAACCACTGTTGTAAGCCAGAGCCTCTAGTGCAAGGAAAAGATTGGCACTAATGTGCCACATGCTTCATTTGTTTCTTCATTTACAGAGGGAGCCATAAGCTTTAAGAAGGAATGACATTTATATTAAGGCAAAGAAAAAGCAAAACAAAAGTAACATCTCATAAGGAACATAGCAAATAATATTGCCAACCGTGAGCAGTCAAAAATGGAGAGCCCATCATCTAAGAATCCTGGGGTAAAAAATCATGGGAATGTTTTTTATGCTTACTTGGTGGAGTTTTTATTTTAAAATAACAATACTTTTTTTTTTTTTTCTGGATATTGAGACTGTAGAGGGTACTCATTTTATATGAACAGGCTGTCCTTCATAGCTAAGAGGCTAAATAAGTTCCTTTTTCTTTTCCCTTTTCCTTTTTTCTCTTTCATTTTTCCCTTTTCCTGAAGCTGGACCTCTAAGAAAAATCCCAAAAGCTGTAGAATTCATTGTAAAATTCCAAAAATACATGTCCTGGCACGTGTCATGTTAGTTCTCTCGCACAAGACAGTAGCTGCCTCTGCGGACATCAGACTTGAGAAATGCAAAGGCATTGTAGAAGGAAAAACAGCACGATCCTGCCGTCGCTCCAGGCCCTGCAGAGACATGGGCAGCAGCTCTCTCTGCATGGATCTCCTCTCTCTTCCAGCCAATTCATATGACCCATGGTCCGGGATGGTTCGAGGAGGGAGGCAGCCATCCCGAAATATGCAGCACTGCTGGCAAAACAGCAGTGTTTCGTGCCACTGGGGAGCATGAAGAGACAAGCAGTAATGCTGCGTCTCTCCGGTGCTGGAGTGCCACGCAGGCGGTTTGGGACACGGCTCTCGGCATCCACAGCCAGAGCCGGAGCGGGAGGGAGGGCTGCACCGCCCACGGGTGTCCCGGGGTTGGATGGCTGCGTCGCCGGGTGATGGGCCCATAGCTGCCTCCTCTGAACTGCGTGTCCTCACAGTCTCATTTCCGAAGGGTGTTATTTCACTGCTGCCTCCCAGATAATGTAACTGAATCATTCAATTGAGCATAAAATAGAAATTTGGCTTCTTATCTGCTGGGAAACCAGCTTTACTATTTTCTTTCTGCAAAATACATTTTTCACTATCTTATCTTCTAATAAACAATCCCAGCTCTGCAGGCTGCAGAAATGTTCTGAACACATTTAAGAGACATTTCCCCCCCCCTTACTCCCCCTCTCTCCCTCCCTTCTTATCCCCCCTTCCCACCCTTTAAAACGTCTGTTTTAAAGGCATATTTTTAAAAGGGATCCAATTTGTATTCCATCTTCCTTTGGTGAAGGTATATATTTTTCATAAGCCTGTCCTCTGCTTTTGAGGCCCCTCTCAGTTTAATTTTCATTCCCGTCTCCCTTTCTTCCCCGGTACAGAACTGAAACACCAACCCCCCCACCCACCCCTAACGCTTTCTCTTGTTTTAAGAAAAAGGCAATTCAGACTTAAAAACTGCCCTCCCCTTCCCCGGACCTGCCACGCGGCGCTTGCCTAACGGAAACGAAACGTGTCAGTGAAAGGTCAGCTATGAATTTTTAAACCTTTCTATCTCACTCAGGCTGACATCAAAAGCATTAGCTGTAGCACTAAATCAGGGAGCGAGGGGGGATTAGAATATGCAACAAGTCCTGCTGCAGAATGCGCCACAGCGGAGGATATTCAGGGGCCTCTCTCAGGATGGGAGAAGGAGCTGTGCCAAAATTCAGTGTCAAGGCACCGATTTCTTGCTTGTCTGCCCTCCTCCTTGGGCAATCACACCAGCTAGCTGCCTCTTGCAAGGGATCAGTGAAAAACAGGACAAGGAATGAAGATTTAAGAGATGCATCATGCATTGGTGTCATTGCTGCAAATTGAAAGCTGATCCGGGAGGTGATTTCGTGATCCCCCTTATATGTAATGCTATGGTCTTCTCCTCAGATGCCCCAGCTATCCTCTAAGGGATCCTCCCTCTGGGTTAAACCCCTTCTGGCCCCCAAAAAAGGCAGATTTTTTTCTTTCTATAGCAAATTAAGAAGGGCAGTGGAAGAAAAAAAATCAGTGTAATTCCTGCAAAAATGAGCAAATCATAGGAGACCTAAAGCTACCACATCCCAGCAGCTCGATCTTATGGTGCACCTGGTTTGCTGGAGGTGTAGAGTCACGCTTGCTCTCTGGACCTTCACAGCAGTCACCTCTGGGGCTCCACTTCTTTCACATTGCGTTTTCTCACGCTAGGCAGATAGCCATGTTTGTTTTGAAGAGGTAAGCAGGCTTGTTTTGAAGAGAAGATATCTAGAATTGCTGTAGTAGGGATCCAAAGCAACAGCTACATAGCAGAAATTTGTCATTTTGCTGCTCCTTTGCAGGCTGGTGTTGAGCCCTCATAGCTTGTGTCTCTTTTCCATAAACAACGAGCTGCATCCCAAGGTTAGAGTGTACAGTATCACCTGCAACAACAGAACATGGGCATAGTTCAGGAGGTGATTTATTATTCATTGATCATTTAACAATTTGGCAGCTGAAAGCAGAACTTATCCCATCAGGACTCCTATGTGCAAAGCAGCCATTCATATGGCACGGACATGCTTTAGTGGGAACAAAGGATGTTCCCACTGAAAGGAGAAGTCAGGTTAAAAAAACCTCTGGCACATGAAGCCTGCCTTGGCCTCTCTGCAAATCATTAAATTGGAGTGCAGGGCTGTTCAGGAACATCATCTGGAAAGCCTGGCACTAAAACGCATGTGATATCTGGTCTGAAAGCCTTCCTTCCCCGTGCTGGGACAGGCTGATGTGGCTTATGGTTTTCCATGAGACACTGCCAGCTTGGGGTAAACTCCCAGCTGGTCCGACTGAGCCTAATAAGAACTGTCATCAACTGCAATGGGACAGATTCTGAACCTTCAGCAATGCATCTCCGCCACCTTTCCACCATTTCATCCCCTGTCCCTTTTTGAGCCCTCCACTGTACTTGGCTGGCTCTTTTCAGCCCATTTCTTGATTCTTTTAGAGGAGGATGCAATGATTAGGAATGGAATACTTCTGCTTTTAAAATAATATAAATTCATAAAAATTGAAAAAGTTTTGTGGAAATGCATTTATTTTTAATAGAATGCGTGTTTCTCATTGTTCTCCAATGTGTGACCACATTTAGTTTCAGCTTTTTATTTCCTGTCAGCCTTTATATCATAGAGAATATTAATTATGGCATGCTTATATCTAGCATTTCTAAAATCAGAAATATATTTCACGTTGCATTACAAAGTTTTAAAATTATTGAGTTATGTCCTTGTTTCTGAAACAATTTTGGGGGGGTAACATTTTATTTTCTTTAAAAATGCCAACATATTGATTTTTTCCCATTCTGGATGGAAACAAATTCCAATGTGTCACAGCTGAACAGAAATTCTGTTTTCCAAACAGCTTCAGTTTCCATCTGTCCATAGTGAATCACTGTCCATCCATCCACACAATCTTTCAATCTTATTCTTCATCCAGCTTTTTCTCTGTGTTTACATCTCTCCATCTGGCTACCCGTATGCTCCTTGATATCGCCATTTACCTTTCCATGGAGCTAATTTTCTACCAGCAGAACATCCACCAAAGACTTGGAGACCAATCGTGTCATTTTCTCAGCTCAGAAGTGAAGTGGCGGAGATAAACGCTTGATGAAAAGGTTTGCATCTTCGACTGAAGAATGGCAGGACTGATGAAGAAAAAACAGATCCTGAACTTCAGGGATGCCTGATACTTGTTTAACACGTTTAAGTAGTGGGACAAGGCATTTAAGATGGAAGACTTACTTGGGCATCTATCCAGTCCTACTAGAAGTACTGCAGCCTTTCTTGATACCGAGAGTTCATACCTGTTCATGCCCTCGTTTCTTCTGGCTTTCACAGTACTTTGGCATGGGGCCTAGCTTTTCCTAGCTGAAGATGGCCATAAAGCCATTAGAGTACCCCATGTTGTTCCATATTTAAATTCCACATCAGATCATTGTAACAGTCCATAAAGCCTCCATAAACCTGTGTAATGAGCTGTAGCAAGAGACACGGTGTCTTGTTCCTGGATGGCATAAGGCCAGTCCCTGAAAAGACTGCACTACAGTATATGTGTCCTATGCACCTTCACGAGAGTGTCCCCATGCACCCACCCAGCTGACATGCCCAGCTGCTGAAACGCTCCGTCTTGTATTTCTTTTCCTGATGAAAATGTAAGCCAAATCCTTTGCTTGCCACAAAGGAATAACTTGACTGGAAGACAGTTCAAGATCCAGTGAGTTGTCTTTGACTCATCCCCAAAAAAGCCTGGAAATAGTTCCTGCCACCTCTCACCCAGTTCAGAGTTATGAATAAATCCTTGATACATGGTTCAGGCCCTTTGCTGAACTTCCAAATCCTCCCCTGTCCCCATCCATATTACAGCTACTGTGCAGCACTTCCATTTTTCTTTTGCCTGGATGAAAACTTACAATTCATTTCATTGAGATGTATTTCATTGCACAATGCTCTATTGCCCTGTTCTCATTTAGAGATGAGTTTGCAAATGCGAATAAAAGGACCAGGATAATCGAAGATCCTAGTGGATTTAGGAATTTGAATCTCAGTGAGATAATATCTAACTGCATTAAACTTCCGTCAATAATCCAATCAAGAAGAATAACACCCAATTAAACCTTCACAGAGAAGAAAATTCTTATAGGAAATAAAAATTGTAAACATTTTCTTCTGAATTCCACTTATTTTTGCCTCTTTTATTTTCTTTGCATTTTCATGTTCTAGAAGCTGAAATATTGGGGGTTATTCTAATTCTTGTTCACTTGCTAAAGATCTCTTTATTGACACAGCAACACTTTTTATTTACTTAATAGTGAAAAAGTCATGTCTCTATTTGTCAGCTACCCAAATTGTGTTCAAGCAAAATATGATTTTAAATCTCAAAACAGGGAAAAATAGGGGGAAAATGTCAAGGTCTTAAGAAGCAAAAAGGATCTATAACTTATATTAATGTACAATCCTACATAAAAGGGCAAATAATATACTAGAATACATAAATCAGAGAACAACCTGGGTGACAAATGAGTTGTTCTTTTCACTAGATTGAGTACTGGTGAGATTTGAGCTGGAGCACTATGTTTAGGTTTGGCACGGCATTTAGGGGAAAGGTGAACAAAGTGAAGAGAATCCAGAGCATTGAGAATGATCAAAAAATCCAAGGGGAAAGAAAGAAGGACTTGGGGTTGCTTAGCACAAAAAAGAAAGGAAAATCAGGAGGTAGCCTCCTTCCAAAGAATAAAAGGTTCAAAAAGGAAGATATAGGGTAAGAAAAACTGGGCTTAAACTGCAGCAGAGATATTTATGTTAGGCTTTAGGAAAACATTTTTCTCATTCCAGGAAATGAAGCAGTGGAACAGGTTGCTTGAGGATGGCATTGATCCCCACCACAGGAAGCTTTTGAGAACAAGGTTAAACCAAAGTCTGGAATGGGAAGAGTCTGGCTGATCCTGCACTAGGTTGGGGAGCAGAACAGGTAACCTCTTGAGATCTCTTCTGTCCATGCTTTCTGGAGGTCTGTGACCTATAGATACTTTAATGTGGTCCCTGTGTGGTTAGGGGTACCCGAGATGCGAATTCCTTTGAGCAGAGCTGGGCGTGTGAACACAAATTTCCTTTCAGTTGTGACTGAAGCAGGATCTCTGGATACTCTCCTGAAAGGCTTGTAAAGCTCTGGTAAACACAAGGCATGTTGGGTATCCCATTTGGCTCTGACACTTTTTAAAAATCTGTTATTACTGAAAGTTACTGTGCCAGCAGCTATATTATTAATATTATTATTTATTATTTATGAAGTGCTGAGTGTGTGCTAGATGCTTATATGATTATACACTGAGTTACGCTGGAGTTGCACAGTCTACTGAATTACGATGTAATGTTATTACCTGCAGTCTTTGCATGAGAATGGTATTTTTCATTTACTGTAGTTGGCCTCTTCATCATGTGATGGTCTGAACAGAGTCTGTGCATTTTAAGTCATTAATGTACTAGACTTGACACCAAAAGGAGGCAGTGAGCGAAACGGCACCCACATTTTACAGATGGAGGCTAATGTCGGGGCTCCAAGGAAACTAAACATCCTGGTGTTGCACAACAAAGCGCAAAAGCTCTCAACCCATTGTAAGCTGCTAGTGATTTTTACTGACTTACATGAGACAGTTACTGTGTTTGGAAAAGAACAGCCTTCATTCCCTTGTGGACTCAGACGACTTGGCTCAGCTGAGATCCTGTAGCAATGACTTCCACACACTCGTTACACATTATATCCAAATGTATTCCCTTTCATATCAATACTCTTTCTACCACCATTCAAGGCAAAGACAGACTGTTCCACGAGACAGAAGAATATGTGCTCTTAGATTTTCTGTATTCCATTCAACACCTGCCACTGTATTGCTATGCACTCACTCACACAGTTGTTCTAATGGGACTACATTTTCAAATCTTTTCATCTCTCTTTACACAATATTTATTCATGCTTTACACAATGTTAATTCATAGTAAGATTCCTGAAGCTTTGGAGGTACACCATTGATTTCCCTGCAAAGATAGTCAGGTGGAAGAACAAGATTTTAAAACTATCAACAGTCAGAGAGAGGCATCTTTATCCATTAAAAAATATTAATCATATTTTTTTTAATCATCATCTGATCAGTTCTCATATCTACACTATAGGAGCAGGCCATTACTAGGTCCATACCTCCAACTGCAGTTTTAATCAGAAGAGAGACTGCTCTCTGGTTTAATGAAGTAAATGAGACCTCCGGTAATATTGTCTGTGTAATTGACATAGTTCTCTGGGAAACATTACACTTTATAATGAAAATACTGTATATAATTAGGATCTAATAGGAAGAAAATAGTAATTAGGTAGAATTAACTGAACAGAAGCAATCAAGCAAATAAAGGTTATTCTCTGGAGAGGACCCTTCGGGGTTCAAATGTGTACATCCTACGATTGTAAAGAAGTCAGAGTAATTAACAAGAGTCTTTTCATTGCATAAGAATAGCCTAACATTGGCTACTGGAATGACCCCTGCAAATCAGAATGTGTTATTTCAGTGCTGTGCTTTCACAGACAGTGTGGGAAGGAGGTTGTATGCAACACTGTATGTGCTTGCACAATGGCTTTAGCAGAGGTTATGAAGGCATCAAGACCTTTAATAATTCTGTTCTTGCCCCAGCCTTTGTGGACCCTTGTTGCTTTACACTTTCTGTCAAAGTTTCCAGAGCAGCTTGCTGTACATGACTTTCACAGCAACGTTAATGCATGTAAGATTTCACAGTAATAAGCAGATCACACAATGGTCCAGGAGTGATCTTCTCCCTGCAATTACCAGAGTAAGTCTAGCCAGTTGGTTAAGTGTAGGTCTCAGCCCATTATCACCCACATAAGAAACCTCCAAGGCTGCCCTATAAAACTCTTCAACCCCAGATCTGGAACATGGTTGTGGGGAGAGCATGAGTGTTCCTGCAGTCTTAGGACCATCTCAGCTTCTCATCCATGTGATCTGGACAAGGGAGACAGCACAGGACCATGCCTATTCCAGCTCAACCCATGCAAAGTTATCCCGAGAGCAGCCCTTGCTAAGCACAGAGTGAGCACTTCAATCCCACAGCAAACTGACAAGGTAGGCAGAAAGCACACAGGTCATGGTCCTGAGCCCACAGCTGTTCTAACCTTGTAGACCAAAAAGCAAAGAAGATTCCGTTTTCCCCAACAGTAAGGAATTCAGTACTGTAAAGCTTCTTGAGCTTTGAGACACTCCAAAGAAAACAGAGCACCACCAGTCCAATATAGCACAACCAGACACCAGTAGGACATGGGATATTCCTGACAGTAGAGCTCTTAGCACAATGGTTACGTGATCGTTATGGACACCGACTGTCACTTTGTGAAGTAATTTGCACCCCTCTGAAAGCCACCCACCTGCTTTGGGACCAGGAAGATGGGCCAGACGCTGCCACCTGAGCACATTTCAGTTCCACTGTGAGCGCAGAGTGGGTCTTGTTGCAGGTGACAGCTTCTCAAGGATTCCTTCTGAGTTATCTTCAGAGGTTGATAGTAATGGTCAGACAAAGGAAGACAGCAGAAACTATCCAGGAACCAAGGGGGAAGGTGGTGTTTCTCTTTCATCCTCCTGCCCCCTTCTCTCTGCTGGAGTCAATCAGGGACAAAGGAGAAACACCTGCTTTTTAGGTGAGTACAAGAGGCTGCAGGCAAACCCACTGATGACCAGAGATCTGTCAGGAGAGAACTCAGAGTAAGTCCGTAACATGAAAGAGGATTAATCCAATACTTCTCTTAAGCAGAAATCATAACTAGGCAAAATAGATGAGCCTAGGACTTTCTTTAAAGCAGTTCCTATTGCTTAACAATACTCCTTTCATTCCTATTTGTTCTTCTACTTTATTTATCTATGCATTGATCTTTCAAGAAAAGATTTACTACAACTATCAACATAACACTTAGCATAAATTAACAAGAACAGCTTCATGGATTTTTTGTTTTTATTCACATAGATCAAAAGTGAAGTTCTCACTCAGCTCCCTACTTGGATGCGATTTTCTTAAATTACACAAACTTTCCCCAATGAATTTGCTTCTTCAACTACTAACACCTGTGGCACCAACCACAAACCTTTGTTGTCTCAAGACTTACTAGATTGGGAACCATTTCTCAGCATTACCCCTTCACAAAACATCAGGTGTTGTCCCTTAAGAGGGTAAGTAAAGTATGTTTCTTTAATGTGATGCCCGTTTCATCTCTGACTTTTCAAGTTCTCTCATTGGAACTTAATTCCCCATTTATGCAGATGTAGAAGCACGGCTCAGAGTCAAGAGGATTTCAGCCCATTATCACAGTATTCAGTTCCGTCAGTTGTACCTGGCTAAAGCAGACCTTCTGGAAAGGAATCCAGTAGTGACCTGGAGACTTCAGGATGGAGAACCCAGCATTTCTGTTAGCGTTTTGTTTCAATGGTTAATTGTCCTTAGTGTTACAAAATATGTATGTTAATTCTAATTTGAATTTATCTGACTTTAGCTTCCAGCCATTGGTTTTTAGTACAACCTTCTCTGCTAGATTAGAGTCCTTTAGCACCCAGTGTTTTCTCCCAGTGAAGATACACATACCCTTTAATCAAGTCATTTTTCAGGCTCCTATTTTGATAAGTGCTTGGGTGAATTGAGGTTAAAAAAAAAGCTAACAGCAAAGGACATAAGTAGAACTTGTGGACTTTTTTTATTAAAAAAATCTGAAATCTCAGTGCAGAAAGAAAGAGAATTTTAATTAAAATTTTCTTCTTTTTTTCTCCTTTTTAAAATTTAAAACTTTGTTTTTTCAAATAAAATAATATTTCTGATTATACGATTTATTTTTTTTTCAAGTGGAGGATGATTGAAGTGGAACTGTTTTTCCCTTTGCCTGCACTTTTTTATCTAGCCACTTAGATCTCTGTTTATAGTCCACAAAATAAAGCAGATGAAACTCTGTCACAGCTTTTCTGAAGGGAGTCCTTACGGAAGATCGGGCTGGAAGAGCTCTGTAGAGCAGGGAGATGAAATGGATGAGCTCCGGGAAATGGGGTGTCTCTCAGAGGCAATGCGTCCCTCCCACCCAGAAGGATAGGCTATATTTTGGGGTCTTTTAAGCTTTGTCTCCTAGCGGCGTGGGAATCTCTCTCACGTAATTTTGCACGCCTTTCAACTGTACTTGCAAGGCCAAATGCCTTGTAAAAGGGGTGAGTCAGCTATACCCATGGTGTTCCCTGATATAACAACTTCTTTCATAACAACTGTGGAGAGGTTCTCTGGGCTTTCCGTAGCCCCCACTGAGCCATGAAAAGTACTCACGGTGTGGGTTATAATCTAGCATGGTCTGGAAAAAGGAGCAGTCCAGGAATCCCAGCTCCACACTCTGCTCCCAGAACAAAACTAATCCCCGCTATTTCATCTGGCTCTCAGTGAATAGTGTTAAACTACCTAAGCAATTTTTAATCCTTTTGGGTGTTGATGCACTAAGCAATTCAGGCTAAAATGCATCTTATAGCACAAAAGCAGGGAGAAAACTGTAAGAGAAACGTTGGGAGTGTACTGGGGTAGGACTGAGTTTTCTTTCTAGCTCGGTTGCTGACCTTCTGGCTGAACTTGGACAAACAATCTGTCTCTGTCCTGTGCCTCGACTTCCCTATCACCAAAATGCTTGGGATAAATGAGCCAAGAGTGCACTTGACCAAATTAAATCTGTGACCAAATTAAAAAGAAATGGAGAGGAAAAAAAAAAAAAGAACACAAAAACAATTGTACTGAGGAGTTTATGAAGCCTCACCTTCTCTATCCTGGTGTCTGGTTCTCTAATGTTAGATAAGCTCCAAACTCACTCTATAGCTCTCCTCCAAGGACACTTCCACGTTTCATTCTACCCAATTGCCTAATATGAGGAAATTTATAAGAACTTAATGTTTTTACAATTGCAGGAACTCTTTTGGATTAGGTGCGAGTGGAGAATGGACTCACAATTTATTCCAGGGAAGACAAACGTGGACAAGAATGATTGCCCGGAAAATATTTGTCAAACCAAACAAGTTTTTTGGGGGTTTTTTTTTTTCTTCTTTTAAAGGTATTTGATAAAAGGAAAAAGCAGTGGAAGGGAGGAACCTATGGAGTAAGAAATAAGTTTATGAAGTCATTTAATTTAAACTCAGATTAAATTTGACATGCTATTTGTGGGACACTTAATTCTTGAAAGAAACATTTATCTTGTCTTTTATTCAGCATGTTGGTAAACCTGTAGAAGAAAAAGCCATTTTAGACCACTGAGGTGTTATGTTTTGAGCATGTCTCAAAGAATGCTTTCTCTTTGCTTCAGAACATTTCTGCCCACTTCTTCTCCTTTTTTTTTAACAGAACTATTCACTCAATTCAGTGCAACTTTGTTACTGTTTTTAGCTCACATGTGAAAGCCCATTCTTCCAACAAAATTACCACTGCTTTAAAACTTTAGATTAACCCCTAAAAAATAATACTACCTCCCAACCCTTTGTGACATCTTTGAGACCGATATGTAAAAAATATCCTACGGCAGCTAAGAATTAATGTTATTATTGTTCTCTATTATCCTGGGAAAAGTACAATCCAGACAAGTGTCTAATAGCCACTTGTGCACACCAAAAGTAAGATGAAAAACCTCAGCAAGTTCAAAGTTTGTAGTCCAATTATGTTCTGTCTTGCGGGTGCTCTATAGGGGGTGAAAGTAATGTCCCTCAAACCACTCCATATCATTGCAATATCTAACAAATCCTCTGGCACGCCAGCAAGGAGTTCAAAGAAAAAGCATCATCAGCTCGAATAATTACTGCCCATATTAAGTGTTTTAATATTGCAGATGGATGTAAAAGGCAAAGGACAATAGCTCAAACACAAAGAGCCTAGCAAAGTACAACCTGGGGAAGGCCACAGATACCCAACACGTTGTCCTTTTCCCGGTTCTGGTCTCTGCAATATTAAACCACTTAATCTGTAACTGCCCAGGCTTACGATGCCTTTGCTTTGAACTCTCTGTAAGAGTGCCATAGGATTTGTCAGATGTTTCTAAAACAAAGTCTACCAAGAGGCTGAAAGGTCTCTTAGTAGCTATGACAATGGTTTAATGGAATATAACTTCCAGTAAAGGGAACTAATTTAATATTTTCACATAACATTTTCACATGTAAGCAAGTCACCAGCTGAGAGAAAGGAATGAAAATTATAGCAAGAGGCTATCAAGATGAACAGTGCTATAAAATCATACCTCACCAATGTGCACTAAACTTACTGCAGGAACTCAGCTTAGATATGAATTGCATTTTCCTCCCAGTGAGGACGGCTCAGCTTGACGAAAAGTCACACCAGTCTGGAGCCTGGCACAGCTGGGTTTCAAACCAGTCATGCCAGTGATCTCCCAGATGACACCCAGAAAATCACTTCTTCCCCTCCGTGCTCCCCTCATATTGTTTGTCTTGTCTTTTACGGCTGAAAACTCTTTTCCACCATGGGCAGTTGCTCACATTGCAGAGTGGCTGTGATAAAGACATCCTTGAGATGGTGCTTGAATACACAGAATAAACGTGCCGGGAAGGGAGATACGGGCTGTCTGAGGTTCTCTAGGTATGACCAAGTCTCTGGACCTCCTGCAGATGTTCCACATTTTCCCTTTTTTCCTGTCCAGATCTCTTTGACCATGGCGTGCTTCTGCCGGCCAGCTCTTGGCATCCTCCCCGGCAGCGAACGCATTGCAGACAGGGTGGTGAAGCCTCCTCCATGTGCACAGGAGTAGATTCTAGATAGTCTGAAACAAAGTCCACCAACAAGATCTAGCATTTGTCCAGCAAAAGAGGACGGATGACGGAGATACTTATTATCACCTATTCCCATGCATTTATGCGCACATGCTTGTAGGGTCATGTAAACTTATGCAGGAAGCAGATATGATGAAAGTGTTTTTTCCAGTCAGAAAATCTGTCACAAGAAGAGGCTTATTGGTGATGTGTCTTGTGGCTTGGGTTTCCTGTGTTCAGGCAATAACAGTCTTGCCACCAAAAGGAAAACTTATTATTCCCCTGTTATATTTCCCTATTTATTCCTTGGTTGTGGTGGCGTATGTTGCTTCCTCTTGTGTGAAATGCTTTCTACTCTCAGATCGTTTCTCTGAAACGGAAATCTTCCCTGTGGCATCTCTCAGGAGCATTTGCAAAAGTTCACATTGTTTCAGAAGTCTGGAGTACAGAAGCGTTTAGTATGATTTGGCTGCCCAACTAAATAATTGCTTTTCAGCATTCTACAGATGTCCCAGTCCTGTTCTTTGAAGGAAATATGCTGAATTATTGAAATAAGATAGAGTCAGGATTATGAAAGGAAGTACCATCTTATGATTAAAGCATTAGCCTTGAATTCAGGGGATACACATTCGGTTTCTGACTCTGCCACAGATTTTCTAAGAAGCCTTAGGCTTATCACAAAAGCTGAGAACCATTTTTGTCTAACATAAGCTACAGAAAATTTTTAGAATAAGCTGCCTAGGCTCCTGCTACAGTCAGTGGAGTGTGAGATCTCCAAAGAGAGCTTCACCCTACACTACGACACATGACTAAGATACGTGAAATGACTCACACTCTGGAGGTGTTTCTCTGCTTAATGCTAACAGGAATCTGAATGATGAAGCTGGCCTAGATAGCTTTTGGGTGGCTAAAATTAGGTGAGATGGCTTCCACCCTTTGTCTCACTCTCTGCCTCAGTTTCCCACACGTATAGAGCTGAGGGCGATGCTTCCTTCTCCTGGCTTTTTCAATTTACTGGATTCTTAACATTTCTCTTAACGAAATAGCAAAATATGGCCTGACTTCAGCTGAGTCTTAGTAATACAGTTCTACAAATAACACAAATACTTGTTTGGGATTCCAGTAACTACAGCATCTGAACTCCACAAACATAGGATAAAATCAAGGAGTGGCTAGAGAAACAGGGCTTACTTGATTAAAAATATTAAGAGAAATGGGTGGGAAATTATCTGGCTACATTCATTAAACATCTGAAGTATCTCAGGAAAGTTGAATGAAATTAGAATTATTAAAATGTAACCACAGTTATAACTTTTATGACAGTGAATATATGTGCAATAACTCATAACTAGAGCAGGTTGAAAAATGTTCTGCTGAAATATTTTTTTCTGACAAAAAATGGCATTTTATTGAAATCAACCTATCCTGAGGAACATGTCAATTTAAGTGATTTCTTTTCCTAAGAAGTAGAACTGAAATGAAATGTTCCCAATAAGGTTCAACTTTATCAGAACAGAATGTTTCAAATTTTTGGAGGTTGAAACAACTCCATTCAAAATATTTTATGCAGATCGGTAATGCTTAAAATATCAAAACTGGAAGAAAGTACTTGGCATTGATCAAAAATAGTGCACTGAATAACCACATATTATGTTTTTTAGAAGACTCCTTTTGGAAGAATTTCCTTTCCACCTCTTAAAAAATACAGCCCAAAATCTGAAAGGGTAGAACTGAAACAGTATTCAATACTGCTTCTGTTCCTCTGCGTGAAGCATTTAACTCGAAGTAGGTATGTCTTCATTTTTATATGTCACCCACTGTTTTAATATATGGGTAAGAGAAACAAAACAAAACCTTGTATCATAAGCATTTCTGTTGACATGTTATTAACAAAACAGCTACTGAAGATCACAGCTGCCATTTATATATCAGGCTATGGGAGCCACCATCAGAGGCAGAAAGATGATTCTCATAATTCCTTCAGGAAAGAGTCTCTCAGATTCCTTCTCCGAAGCAAATAAATCTGTTCAGTCTTCTCCTTCGTGGTATCCTGTTTCATGTACCAGATTTCTGCAGCATCCCTTTTTTTTCACATACATGTAGCACATCGGACTTCCAGTGTCCCCTGCCCTTCCCTGCTTGGCAGTTCCCCGAGGATCAGTCTGGGCTTCCTCTGCAAGTTCTCCTTGGTGAAAGCCCTGCAGCACTCATCCAAGAGGGAGCTCAGATGTCCTCTGAACTCCATGTTTGACAGACTCTGAAGACTCATTTCATCAGCCGTTAATCTCCCACAATCCTCTAAGCTTTATCTGTTAAGACTGAAGCAAGCAGTGCAGCTTTGCTATACTTTAGACTTGTTATTAGTTTTCATAATTTTTCTCCAAAGAACATAAGACTAAATCAATCTCCCATCCCTAACATGTTGATACTAATTTTGAAATATTAAAAGCTTCTCTTCTGAAAGCTTCACTGAAATAACCATCTCATCTTTCCCCTGGTGCTTTCTTGGCTCTTATTTTGGTGTTCCCTTTTCCTCTATCAGGTTGTTCACTGCCTGGTGACCAAAGACTCTCCTTTCTCCCACTTTCCATCCTGAGATTTGTTGCAAAATTTCCTTTTTATCATTACATTTCTCCATCTGTATTTTCATACTTCACTTACCTTCCCACAGCTGACTTCAGAGGCTCCACGGTCTTTGCGTACCTACCAACTACAGTACGTGCCTACTGCTCTTACGACTACAAGGCAAATTTCTTGTCACTTGGACATTCCTGCAACGAATCCTGTAAAATTAGAAATGTCTCGTCATACTGCAGAGATCCCATGTCATTCTAAGGACCAGACTTGCAGCAGGTTCAGACCTAGAAGAGATGTAGAATTAAAACAAATGTGACTTTGACAGCAGTGAAACTACACTGCTCTGACCTGCAAAATAAAAAGAATCTTCT
>NW_010553949.1:75461-98763 GCF_000687285.1 Phaethon lepturus | reverse complement strand
TGCTGAACCACCTTGCTATTACCTACGGTTAACTTATGCTCAACATTTGCTTGCTCTTATATCTATCTAGATTATGACTCAACCTGCTACATCCATCCAAAGGTGTTAAGCCACATCTACTTTGGTGTTAAAAGAAGCTCTCACTGAATTAAGCTGGTTTGACTGACCTACAGGACTGAAAATAGCCTCTAGACAAGCTCTAATGTCATTGCAGCATGTATGCGGTGCTACTGGACAGGAGTGTTTTCCTCTGACACTTATTTTTCCCTGATGTAACTGTGCAAGATAGGGAGCTAAGTCCCACGGCACTGTATCCCTGATACAATGATATATTGAACTCTTACGTGAAGTAATAAGAGCTGAGATTGTTCAGCACCTGAGATATGCAGGCCCCAGATCTCCGTGTAGCATCCGCCTGTCTATAGAGATCAAGGCAAGCAGAAAGCAACAAGATACTTAACGGAAGAATCTCTGCATCCCATTGCATACTAATTAGACACTAGACATAGATACATCAGGGGAAGCAGAGGGAGGAAGGAGGGGAAAAAAAATCTCTTGGCAAGACAACATTGCATTTCAATCTTTCACCTTCACTGGGTAATGGGATGTGATGGAACATTAAAACAAACAAACAGCTTTTGGTGTTTACAAGAAATGTTTAAATGGGAGATCACGAGCCAGAGGTGCTCCACAGAACATCTGGAGTACTGGAAAACAATGCGATTACGCAGATGAGTCACATTCATTAGGCTATAAAATCTCCAGTAATGAATGTACGAAAGGGACTTTCATGTAGATTGTCATCTATAGCCAAAAAAAAAAACACCCAAAGCCCTAGATAATAAACTTGGCAGCTCCTTCACTGCCCACCCCCTCTTCCTCCTCCCCTTTGGAATCAGATTCCCGGTGTAATTACAAAGCTTCGTGCTTGCAGCTCAAAACCTGTGTCTCAGGCGCAGACCCATCTATGGGCATTAGCTGGGAAGAAAGGAAAGCGAGGATACGCGTGTGGGCGTAGCACTGCTCAACACTCGCTGAAACGAGACGTTCGGCATCTTCGTCTTCCCATACACCTAGCACCAGCAGTAGTATGGCATGCTGCTTGTCTGTATGCCCCCCTCCGGATGATCTCACTGACAGTGTAGACATCTTTTAGGCAGGAAAAGACACAACTTAAGGGGCATCTAGGGATGTCTACTGAGTGGCAAGGTGAGAGAGGAGGAGAATCAGTTGTTCATTGTTTCTTTGAAAGTAACAGAATATGAAAACAAACCAAAAGGATGTTTTCTTCACATGGTGTGTGGTTCAGCTGTGGAACTCCTTGCCACAGGATGCTGTGGGTGCTGCAATTTTGTGTGGGTTCAAGGGGAGGCTGGGAGGAAAATTAATACATTGACAGCTATGGGGTATGAAGAACCTGCATCTAGCCTAGAAAGGCTCAGTTGCAAATTGCCAGCAACAGGAAGGGTGCAGGCAGAAGCAGCTCCACGAGATTCTCTGTTCTCATAGTCCCCATGTGAGACTACATATGAGATGGCACTGGGCTGTGGTCCAACCACAGTTCAGGCATTTGGTCCAACCTAGCCTGGCATTTTAGCGTTCCTGTATTTCACCTACAGTAAGATCTGAATATGCATCAAGAGTGAAAACTGGACTCTGTCACTAACTCATTCTACACATATCACTGGTCAACAAAGAGACATTTCAGTCATAGCCACAGGACTATTGTCATAGCAGCTAGAAGAGGAAAGACTCCCTTAACCTATTCTAGCAATCTTGGTGAGATTTCTTTGAAGAGGTCCCCTAAATGTTTGGACTGCATCCCTCAAAGCTTGGCCCCAGACACGACTCTAACCAGCAAGTCGGTAATGGCAGAATTTTCCCCAAAGCAAGGTTAGCAATAGTTTTGACAGATGCTTCAGGATCTTTTATCACATTAGAATTATTGGATGTTGTCAGCTAAACTGAACAGCATCACAGCCCCCCTTTTTAGCTCATTCTTGAACACAGATGTTTTAAAATAACCCTCTTGTGGGTTTTATCCGTTGCTGCTACCTGCGTAACATATCATCACTTTTTGAAAGTCCTCATTACTCAAAGGATTTTTTTTCTAAAGGCCCTTTTGTAGAGTTGGCACCTTATTTTAATTTCCAGTAGATCTATTTCCCCCTAGACCATGTCTGTCTGGGGAGATCTCATTCAAGGACAATTGGGCTTCAAATTGGGAAATCAGACTGCTAAATCCCTTAGTTATCTTTGAAAATCCCATCCTTGAAGCTTAAGTCAGATGAGAACTTCATCTGCTTTCTGTAATTTGCTGATTTTCAACTCCATTTCTGAAAGGATTTTTTTTTTCTCATGGGCAGAGGACTGTGACCTTCATATAGAAATTAAATCAGTTCAACAGCATAAACAATAATTACATTTCCATAGGAAAATATATTTTCTATTTTCTGTTTCTTACTGAGGGTTAAATAACTAAATCATTGCCATTCCCTTATTTTCTTTGCCTTTTGAGGGAAAACAGAGTTACCTGAGCTGTTTACATTTCACTCACATCACATATTATATTTGCTCATTCTTGGCCCTGTATCTGGAGCACCATTTGAGGAATTACGACCCTGGGGATCTTTCCCCAGCTTTGTCCCTCACTGGCCACATCTCACATCACCATTTTGCTGCTCACCAATTCAGCCTCCTTATCTGTAAAACACCGAGATGCCATTAGCATGCATTAATTAATATTTATAAAGTGCTCTGACATCTTCACATAAGTACAAAGCCTTCTGATAAGAGAGAGAATGCAAGTGTCACATATGTTACTTGTACATAAAAGCTTAAGGGATCTGTCAGTGCCGGGTCCACAATGCCTGGCAGCACCGCATGTCGTGTCGGGGCTCAGAGCAGAGGCATCGTGGCAGAGATCTCTAGCCAAGCTCTGCAGACTGTGTGTAGGTGGCTGCAAAACTCCTATGTTGCATCGGCACGGGAAGATTGTGGGAAATAAAGTAAAGCAGTTTCATTTTTAAATGAGGGCAAATCAAGGCACACGGCAATTTAAGGGTAGAGTTAGTTGGAAAGAGGCTGGTCCTGTGCTGTGAGTATTTCTGAGGTTATAGGGATAAAGATTGGTGTCTTTCGGTATGAATGACGATGGAAATTTGAGCCTGCTTGTGAATGGGGAAAGAGAATGGGTCAGATTGTTTCAGAACCAGGTATTTGTTTTGCTCTTCCCACAGCTGCTCACCACAGCTTCAAACTGAAAAAAACGAGAATACGTTTTTGTTCATGAAGTACCTAACCGGGACACTTTTGACAATTTTAAAATGTTTGGGACAGTTATATTTTTAGCATTAGTGAATTGAAAAAGTTGTCAAAACGGCTACCTTCCTGGGGAACAAAAACACACCAGGGTAAACAAATCCCAAATGCCCTCAGGTTAACTATTACCTGCGCGAATTCATGCAGCCCTTACACAGCGCTGGGTTTCCCCAAACCCCTACCTGCCATTCCATACTGAACGGGGAGAGAACCTGGGTCTCGATTTCCAGACAGGTTTTTCCTAAATAAGTGTCAGAGACGCCGTTAGAAATGGGTACCGAGGAGAGAGACTCCAGCCTCCCCAGGGCAGGGGCTTACGTTCACCCAGACATCTGCTCATCAGTGCCTCAGCCTAACAACGTCGCAGGGCTCCCCGGGATAACGGACTTCATGGATTTCACACTTTAAGGCTTTTGCTTTGAAAGAGCCCCAGCTTTTATCTTAGCAAAGTACAGCTTTGTAACCTAAAAATAGTCTGCCCAAGCTCCTTCCATCGGAACAGCAGAAGATGAGCTGGCGACTCTCAATTTTTGGTGCTTCTCTATCAGAAAGATGAAACATTTTCCCTGTAATCCTCCAAAATGGAATGTTTAGGGGTTTGGAGGTTACTGGAAATTTCCCTGGCAGCTGGTCAAATATGTGATCCCATTAGAGTTTCTTTGATGAGGAAGTGTAGCTTGACTCGGAGAGAAAATGAGCAGGGGAGGGGAGAGCATGTCAAGGGAAAAAGAGAAGTAGGAGAGAAAAGGAAGGGAAAAAACCTCCATGAACCAAGAAATGTAATCCACCGGAGTCTGTCTCCTCCTTTCACAGAGGAAGACAAGAAATTGCATCCAACAACTCACATAACTGCCCAAACCCTGATTATGAATGAGCAAGAAGCAGCTCTGCTCTCTCTGTGTAAGGGAACAGGATCATGGGGATGCCCTTTCGGTTCCCCGAGAGGCCAGGGAAGGCCAAGCATTGCTTCTTTCCCACTGGCAGGGCTCGTGGCACCAAGCATGAGAAAGCACCTGGCAACCTGGGTGCTTTTTAAAAAAAAGAAGGCCTGCTGGATCCCAAGCGCTATGCTAACTGCTTGTTGGCTCAGTACCACACATGCTGCAAGGTGCAGCCGGAGTCAGAACAGCTCTTTTTGTTAGCAAGAGAAAAGGACAAGGAATCATGTTTTACACGCTCCGTTGTGAATCTGTGATGGGCTTTGCAGTACATAATGCACAGGGTTTGTTCTGGGCGTCAACAAGCGTTACCACATCCTGGTGGTACAACCACTCCAAACAGTAGCGTTAACCCTGGATAGAGAGGAAGGTGCAGGTGTTTTGTGGTGGGTGCTGCAGCAGCCACGTGCTGCCCAGCCCTGGGCTCTGCAGCAGGCGTGGGAACTGTGTCTAAGCTCAAGCAATGGGCTGCACCGTCCCCATGCGCAGGAGACCTGTCACAGGCATGCACGTGGCTGCTATTCATCGGGATATCCATCAGGAGATGTCTGTGTTCCCCGCAGGTCTGGCATGCTTACAGTTAAGGGAGGGCTGGATCCTTCCCTAAGGAGGGGTGTTGAATTTCAGCAGCTGCCCTTTCTGGTTTTTGGTATCAGACTTACCCAGGAGCAAGACATGTAATTTCTTAGTATTTCTATTAGAGTGGCAGGACATCAAGACTCCTTCCAGCATCATCTTTAACCAAAACAGATACCCATTCTCTTCTTTCTGGTATTAATGAGGAATCACTTGTCAGTAAGAGTAGGCAATGCAAGTTCACATAAAATAAAAAACTATTTCTGCCCCCTCCCACCTCCCTGAGGGTGATGTGCTGTCCTGCACTGAGGTTACCCCCTAATTAGCACACCCATCCCCACCACCTCGGCAGAGTACACCCTCTCCAAACCTGCCAGCATAACTGCACGTGTAATTGTTTCCTAAACTGGCTTCTTCAGACTGGGGCAGGATGGAAAAATGTCCTGCCAAAACTGGCTTAAGTGTTTGGGTTCTGAGAAGCAACAAAGGTTTTTTTCTGCACTGTGCATGATCATCATTCATAAAAACCCAACAGAGCAAAATCTACCTCCCTGCTGTATCCTTCCAGCTCCGCTGTCCTCAGGTAAGCAACACTAAGCCAGATTTATCCCTCCAAACAGAATTTTTGGAAAATGGGGCAGATGGGATGCCAGCTCATGCTCCCATCACAATGGCAGCTCCACAGTGCTACGGGGAATCAAAAGCACTATACGCTTGTATTAATTAGCAGCAAAAACTGCTACGACACTGAACACCCAGAAGGAGCGGATCTGATGAGCGAGTACAGGCTGCTTCTGCATAATCTCTTTTTAGATCAGAACCCCAATTTAACTAGGAGCCAACGGGGTACTTCATAATAGTGCCAGCCCGCACAGGTTTAACAATGCCAGCAACACGAGGAATGCATAAAACGCTGCAAATAAATCCCCAGCTTCAGGAACAGGGTGTCATTCCAAGTGGCAAGCCCTGCTCAGGCGCGGATTTACGACCCCCGCGGAGGCATGCGCTGCCATCTGCTTTCTCCAAGCCCCGCCAAGCAGCCTGCACGAGACGTGCAGACTCGGTCCCTCCGTTTGAGCCTCCAGAGAGCTCAGAAGGCTTTGCACCGGGCAGGCTGCTCTGGCTGGTAAGCTCAGCAGCTGCAGGTTAAGAAAGGATATTAAAGTGGGTTATCTCTTGTGTTAAAAGGGGACTGGCGTTTCCTAGGAGGAAAAGGGCTAAACACAAGATTGAAAATAGCCATGTTTTCTCAAGTCTGTATGTCAAAAGTCTATCTGCATGCAAGTTCATGCATACAGCTTATACATTCACATAAGCTCTTATCTGTGTGAATAAGACTTTATGTATTTGCCTGCATCTCCTAAGGGACAAAGTTTTAATGGCCAGATGTAAAATACACTAGCCGGTTTCTCTAATTGTAGGCAGCCAGTTTGGGGTGCCTCATTCACACCCTACCACACTTGCACCCTATCACACTCAGTCCCATAAATAACAGCATCACCATGGCAGGAAATATCTTCTAATTAGCACCCCAGACACAGTCTCCTGGCTTGCTTCCACTCCTTCCCATTGGCGCAGAGATGGAGTCTCTTTTATTTTTTCTTGCAACATTCCCTTAAAGACCCATTGATGTCTTGTTGAGACAGTTTGCAAGAAGGAGAAGGAAAAAAGAAAAGGCATGCAGTGGAAGGTGTCAGATGATAGTAGGAGATATATCATGTGCCTGCCTTCCCCTTACCCACTACCGAGCACTGCTGCAAAAACAGGCTCTCGGAAACATCAGGTTTATCGCTGTTACAGCTAGAAATGACCTCTTAGATCATGCAGTCCAGCTCCCTGCCTCTCAGGATGACTCCCTGGTGTACACTTTATGCTGTTTTGTCCAGCCTAATTATCCATCCCTGCTGTTAATGGGATGGAGCACCAAACTCTTCTGACTGCCTCCATCTTTCAGGGATGTTTTATTGTTCTTCCATTCCTGGTGGTTTAATATGGTGGAGTTTTGAGACTACGTTATTTTAGGCCCTGACACTTTAAGCCCTTAAAGACAATAAGTGTCCTCATGGTCTTGGACTTCAGTGCAACATGCAAACTGTAGCTTGAATGTTGTACATTGATATAAAAAGCAGACCTTTTGGACGAGATTAAATTAAGTGTTAAGGAAAAGATTTTGCTGTTCTGTGATCTGAATTTGGGATTGGAGGTTTCTCTGTCTCATGAACATACAAAACACATACAAGTTTATGTATGTGTCTACAAATAGAAACATAAGCATGCACATATACACCCGTGTTGCAGATGTACCTATTTATTCACACACTACTGCCGGTATGTGAGCATGCACATAGGCATGAATGCATTCAGTGGCACAAAGCCTCCACTGCCGTATCTCAGCCTGGCAAGCAGCTTGGTTTTTTCTGCTCCTGTTTCCTTTGTGCCCAGCAGCCCAAGGCCGGGTGAAAGTCTGTCATGTCACAGCAAAGCTCTCATAATAATTCCAGTCTAGTCTAGACTCCTGTGCTGTCCTCCTTGTACACTGAGTGCCTCCTGCCCAGGCTTTATTTTATAACATCTGGCATGTGCCTTTCATTTCTAGACTGATTTCCAAATGAAAGGAGGCTTGCGTTTCCTGTCTCAGACTGTCTTTTTGTCAGAGTGGTCAACGATATGAGGTTTTGATGTGTTTCATGAGTGTAAGTCATCAGGTAAAGGAGAGAGTGCTGTTAATGAACCTCAGCCCTTGATTAGCCAGCAGAGCATGCTCACAAATCAGGGATGCTGCAAATGCATCCATCTCAGGAAAAGATTCAGGAGTGAGTCCAAGAGACAAATCTCATGGGACCAGGCTCCCTTCACCCACTGCTCACAGAGCCATCTCCGACTCTCCCACCAGGCTGAGCAGCTCTGCTCACCCTGTGCTCTCAGGGAACACCTCTCACACCTCTCACTTGCAGCGAGGAGGGAAGATCCTCATTCTCAGCTCAGGTTGGTCCCAGGTCTCAGAGAAGATCCTCCCCCCGCCTTCCCCACTCACAGTTTCCAGGACATACGTGCTTTTCCCTCGTGTCAGGAAGTTCCCCACCGTCCCGCTTTTGCTCGGCCTCTTTCCTGGCCCACATGCATCTGCTTCAGCATCTGTGTCAGGGCTTTGCTATAATTATGGTCTCCTCTGCTCCCACCCCCACTGTCTTTTCAAAATTCCTCGCTTCAGACGTTCGTGTAAATCTGTTTTGCAGTCACATGGTGCTTCAAATTAAACTTAGAAATGTTTCTTTTTAGCCTTTTAACTAGTTCCTGCGAGAGTCATATTGCAGAGCAGGGGATTTCACTGCTGTTTCAGGGAGCCCTGTGGTGTGAAAAGGCAGGCGGCACTGTTCAGAAGAGCAGAGGAGGACTCTGCCGTCCACGTTCAGGACTCTTCTTTCCCCCAGGAATCCACTAGTTCTTGACTCAAGTGTCTGTCTTGCCACACAGGTAAACCACTGAGCTCTTCTGCTTGCAGGGGCTCCATTTCTGCCGTAGCAAAGGATGTCAACAGCCTCGTATCTAAGTCCTTCCTTTGTATCCATACCAAAAGCTTTGATTTCTGACTTAATTGTCTCCTACTACTGCGGAGCTGCCTACTACAGGCAGCTACTGAAAGTGCAAAACCTTCAGCAACTTACACTCTTCCTGGGGAAAGAAAGCAGAAACAGTTTCAGTAACAAGGAAGGGAAGGGAAAGGCCACAACTTTACATCCCAATGCTCAGACCTTCACACCTGAAACTGCCCAGAGGCAGCTGGACCAGCAGTACCTTTTCCTCTGCCATTACCGTCGTGCTGGTGGCTTTCACCCATCACTGCCAGGAGATGCCACTTCCAAACTGAAACCACCAGCAAACCTCAAGCTGTCGACCACCTGCTGCAGACGAGATTGTGCCCGCACAGCAGAGAAAAAGAGACGTGCAGCACCTAGCAGAGCCTCCCAGGCAGCAGGCAGGGCTTGCTCTGCCTGCAGGGCTGCCTATCCCAGTTGCAGGCGCCCGCTCTCCTAGCTGGTCCTCCTCCATCCCTGGCTGAGCCAGCAGGAACCATGTGCTGAGTCTGCTTCAGCTGGGAATTACACTTTGCATATCTTACATCTATCAGTGTAAAAATAGGATGTATGAATAAAGGGTGTTAAAATTGCCACCTCAGTCTGATTTCTCATGCTCTGTAATATAACATATGGCAGTGACTGAACTCCCAGGGAGAACTTGGGAAGCAAGCAGAGACAAATAAGTTGCTTAACTATTTCAGTGTCCTGGGCATGCTCCGCTGTTCTCCAGGAAATGGTGTGAGGGAAGAGAGGAGTCTGCACAAGAGTAAACGAGGGCAGCGTTGTCGGTCTCATCTGCACATCAGGCACGAGAGTGAGTGCAGTGCTCTGACCCCAGCAAGCTGGGTTTCAAGTGCCAGGCTAATTGCAAGAGCACCAGAGTGCAGTGTCACCTAATTTACCTTCCTTCCCAGGTTGGCTGCTTTTGCAGTTGAGAGCTGCCCCCTCCAGAGTGCAGAGGGTCTCGGGCAAGCCTGCTCTGCAGATTGCCTGTGGCACTGAGAGAGTTAAAATGAACAGTTGGGCCATCAGATTTGCAATAATGCATGTCATCAGAAAGGGGTTAGAACGTGGCAAATGCTGCTGCTAGTTGACTTGCAGCTGTAAACTTGGGATGAACCTACCAAAACCCTTCCTGCACAGAGCAAACAATGACAAGAAGGTATCTCAGTATGGGGACAGAGACTGTCAGCAGCAGTTCTGGGCCAGGAGGGCTCTGCTTTTCCAGCTGGACCACTTGCAGCCACTGAGTTTTACAGGAAGTGCTTGAATGGTGAGACACCACATCCCTCAACATGGCTTAATGCAAAGACATGAGAGAAAGAGGAGAGGACACAGTTGCTCAAACTGAATCAAATCCCTAGGGTCAGGATCATATATCTTAAAGTAGTGTTTGATTGAAAAAGGTAATGATGGGTTGACTTTCAATAGCACATTTATTGTTGGTTGTTGGTGGCCTTCTAGCCACCAACTGGATCATCCCTTGGGTGCTGCAATGAAGGGAAAAGCACTGCTGATACAAAGATCCACGTAAAATGGGTTTGGCTACAGGTTGTCATCATCCAGTGAGGGAATTGGGCTGGAGGCATAAACCATGTGCTGAATACCCATAGGAGTCTTCAACACATTGGGCGTGGCTGGGATCCTGCACATAAGCAACCAGGGGTTTATAGAGGGTCTGACTGCTGTTCATAGTGGTTCTGTCAAAGTGGAGGAAGAGTGGAGAAAAGACCCATGACCAGCCCACCCCAGTGCTTGGACATTGTCTGTGTGAATGAGATTGTTCCTGTAGCAAGATTGGAAAAAAGAAGAGGGGACTGGGGAGTTTGGCCCAGCGTCACATTCCAGCACACTGCCTTGTGGGCTTTTAATTCCCCTCCTTTTTTTTTCCCCCGTTTGAGTTTTGCCTTGTCAGGTTTAATCGGTAGTGTTTGTAATTCAGGTAGCAAATTGATTTTTGAAAGTACTCTGTCCCTATTCAGTCCACGCTACCGTGGATCCTTGCATTAATTATGCACTGATATTGATGTTTTTGTCAGACAAGGTCTAATGTCACTATATTCAGAACTTGCTGCTGCCTTGTTAAAATGTTTCAGAATGTGGCCTTGGGAAAGATACTGTGTGTCACTCTCAGGATCAAAGATAACCTGTCCAGGAAATACTCTATTAGTCCTGGATTCATGTACCTTTTCTCCCTGCTCTATCATCTTTCTTAGAAGGACCACTGTAACGGTTGGTGAGGAGTGAGAGACCAGAGGATCCTCCAAGGGGGATTGAGCTGTCAGCACTGTTTAAGCTAATAGGAAGGGACAACAGTTTTAGGATGCACATTGTAAATGGAGACAAGTAAAAGCAGTAGTTCACACTTCATGGACTGTGTAACTGCGTCCTGGCTGCGAAGCTACCTTTCGTTGAGTTGAGAGAAATTGGGGATTTCTGTCCAAGGGCTGCAGGTTGTCTTCCACCTCATGGGGAAGGACTAGGTATGCATCAGTGCTGTCGGAAGCCATCTGGGATTTTGTGTGCATCACAAACTCAGTTCAAGTCGACATCGTTGTGGAAAAAAGGAAAAAAAGGAGCCAGATCTCATTTTGGAATAGTATTAACAAGAGTGTTGTATGAAAGGCACAGGAGGTAATTATTCCGCTCTATTTGCTGCTGGTCAGATCTCAGCTGGAATATTGTGTACACTTCTGGGCACCAACCCACAAGAAAGATGTAGACAAACTGGAATGAGTCCAGAAGAGAACAAGAAGAATGATTAGATGTTTTGAAAACGTGATTTAAGAAAAAGTGAAAGAATTGGGTTTGTTCAGTCCAAGAATGACAAGACTAAATTGGGAACATGATAACAGTCTTTCAATATATAAGAAGTCATTAGAAAGAAGATGTTGTTCAATTTTACATACTGGGGAAGAATAATAACAAATCAAATTAATTTCAGATGTGGGAAAAATGTTACAATTTTGAAGATAGTGAAGTAATCAAGCAAGTACATAAGAAGGTCAAGAGGTTTTTAAGCATCGTATAAACAAACATCCACCATGCATGCCCACAGTATGCTTGAAGCTGCCTCAATCAAATGGGGGAAAAAAGGATGAATTTATCTAAGTTTCTTCCAGCCCCATATATCTCCGTCTCCATAATTTCATTCTCAGTTAGTTTGACATGTTCTAGTGAGATTCTCAAAATCACTTCAGGACAGCTGTGCTATTGCTTTCAGATGTCATTTGCATACTGTGAGGACCACCCTGTCTAATGCAATTTCGGTAGTCACTGATCCCTTAGCTCTGGGTTGGGTTCAGAGAATAGGTTCAGACATGAAGGGCAGCTCATTTATTTAAACCATGAATCAGTTTTTGTCAACTGTTTAGTTTTCCAGGTCTTCAAAATTGGAATAAACCTGGTTTGTAGGTGGCAGGCCAAAGCAGTGCCAAGAGACACATATTAGAGATGGAAGCTTGTTGCACTTTGTATCTGCTGAAGTAGCCATAAAATCCCAGTTTAATAACCACGTGCCTACATAATAACGCATTTGCAAAAGCCTCCTCTGGAAGCTGGTGACTTGTGGAATATTTTGAAACACTTTATTAGACTTCCATTTCCCAAGGAGCTTAGGCACCTGCCTCAGCAGCCACTACCAAGACCCACAGTCCTGTATGTAGGCCTTCCTGTCAAGGAAATCTCATTAGCATCACTTTGCCAAATTAAATGGATTAACGTTGGGACGCAGCTGGAGCACAGAGCAGTCACATTGACTGTTGCCTTAGGTTAGACTGAAATTAGTTGGCTTCAGGCTCCCCGTTGCATTTGACATTGCCCACAGTAGCCAAGCAGCACAGTGGCTTTGCTTCTGCTTCACAAAGTAAATGGCTGCGTTTGTGTGGATGGAGTCGCTTCGTGGTAAGGCAAGTCACCTGGGTGATGGTAACGCATGGCAAAGATAAAAAGAGTAGGTGCCTTTTTGCAGGGATCTTGGATGCCTTTTTCATGGCTAGGAAAATGCTTCCCAGCAACAACTAGAGAGATTTTTTTCATCAGGACTGTTAATGATTCACAATTTCATGTATGCTCCTTTAAGTTGGGATTTTCATCCTGTGTACAGGAACATTACTGCTTTGCTTGGCTAGAAATTTGTATCAAGTATTCCCACCAAAGCTTCATCTCTCCTGGCTAGCTCAGCTGTTCCAGGTGAGAAGTACTAAACCTTTAATGTTTGAAGGACTCCAGGGGCTGAATTACTCAGAATGAATAAATATTCCTTTTCATGAGGCTATGGATTTGGGCCAATAAATAACAAACACTCTTCCGCCATGTCTGCAGACAATTCCAGGCTGTGATATAAAGCCAAGGACAGAGGAGTGGGAAGGGGGGGGGGGAAGTGAGGGAAGATGGGGAATAGTTCCATTAATCCATCTGAGTAAAGGACAGAGAGAGAACAGAGAGAAAAAACGGAGCCTCTAGAATTAGCACAAAAGCTCAAAGGGATGTGCTCAGATGGCCTAAATTCTACCTAAATCTCTAAGTCCCTAAGCCTAATGTTCCCCTATCGACTAGGGATATGTGAAGGCCTAGAACCAGCCAATAAGAAAGGCATAAAGGCTTAGGTGGAATTTAGGCCACCTAAATATATACAAAAATCTTCATAAAGATGGCCTTGATCCTACATGGACACCCCCCTCACCTTGTCACTCTAGAAGGCAGTGAGCCCTTGCCATGTCTTGGAAAAGAGTTTGTTGGGAACAGCACAAGAGGTGAATCATCAAGCCTCTGTTTCATGCAATGTCTTCTGGAACAGAGAAAGATGCTGGTCTTAGGTCTTTATGCCCATCGTTTCCCTAACAAGCTCCCAGTCCAGAGACCTGGCCTGCTTTTAATCTGGGTACCCCCAACCTTTAGATATACATCTTCTGCAACTGTGATTCAGTATTAAGAATGCCCAGTTGGGAAATTTGTATTTAGATGCACATTTCTGTAAGTCAGTCAGATCTGGAAGTCCTGGGTGACTCCATTTCTATCCTTAACTTTCCACTGGGGGGATTTTTTTGGCCTATTGTGTTTCATTCGCACACATACTTCTGCTATGCTGTTTGCATCTCTTGCAGTGACGAATATGTAACCCCCAATTTTCCAGTTGTCTTCCTCTCTGTATACTGACAATGTTCTATCACCTTCTCAAAATGGTCAAGATGGAAGCATGGGAGGTTGTAATTCAAGTCAAAGGAAACATTTCAGGTATTGGAGGAAAACACAAAAAACTGGGGAAGCTCTTGTAACTAAGGTTTCAGAGTCTCTTCTGGGGTCTGCATTTTACCCAGTCCTCACCTGAGCTCTGCAGAAGGAGCCCAGCCTGTAGTAAATAATTTCTCACTGTAAGCACAGGGAACACGGTCTGGCCCTCAGTAAGAAATCATGAGCAGGCCTCTTTCCAGCCTTCTTCTGTTGCAGCAGGGAATAAGGATAGAGAAAATGTTCCTGAAATTAATACAAAGACACCCTCCTTCCCCTGGGGACATCTTCATTGCTTCCTATTCACTAGACTTTGTGGACAAAGAGTGTGAAATTTAATTCGAGAGTCCACACTGCAAAACAAGGGCAGGGAAGCTATGTTAGGGGTGTATTAAGAGCTAAATCTTTCTTTTTCTTCTTTTTTTTTTTTTTTTTAATGTGGAGTCTTTCCCTTCAAACCGTTCCTAATCCCTTGACTTGCTGTTCATGAATAGATTGAATTTTTCACTATGACATTGCCTAAAGACAATGAGCGATTTCACAACAAATGATTTATGTACTGGAATCTAGAGAGATTTTTGCTCATAAAAACACTCCAGCCATTTATCTTGATCTCCTGATATATCAGAGCCACGGCTGTATGTCTCTAAATTAACTGCAGATTAAACAGTTCAAGCTGGTTGAAAAGTGTAAATGCAAGAGAAAAGCTCAAAGAAGAAGTTCAATCAATTTCCATGATTGGATTCTTATCAAGACAAAAATGTGAGCAGTTTCCATTGGCCATTTCAGGATAAACAAGCCAGGAGGTAAACAGACCCCAGGCATCTGTGAAGCGATATCATGTGTGCAAGGGAGTAGGTTTAAATAAAGCAAACAAGCTTGAGTTTCCATTAGGGTAGGCGTCTGCGGCTGTGATGCTGAGCAAAGTTAGTTTGCAGAATGTTTGGGGGGCTTTTCTTTTTTTCCTGACAATTGCTGGAAGATACAAAAAGAGAATGACTGGAGCAATTCAGAAGCATGAAACACAAAACAAGAAATCAGAGGAGAAACAAAAATGGGAGCACTGCAAAAAAGAGGAAGCCCTATACAGAGTACTCCAACTCACTCCAAAAAGAGAGAAAAAAAAGAGGCTTATTTCTGCAGATCTTCAAACAAGCTTTCTTGGCATCCAGGGGCAAGGCGAATATGCAGCTCAGCTCAATTTGTCTTTTTAGCTCAACAATTTTGAGCCTTGTCTATGTACAACTCTTTTTCACTCATTTGCATTCAACATGCAGCAAATGCACACACACTCATGGGCCCGGTGCTTAATTCTGTTTACACCCATGTGAACCCACACTAATGTCATTAGTTTGGTTTTCCTCTAGTAACAGAATATCAACATGTGCCCCCCACCCCTTGCCAATCACTGCTGGGTTTATTAACATGTTGTCTAGACACAGGGCAAGCCAAGGAAGGCTCAACACAGTAAGTGCAGCTGAAGCCTTTCAGCTTTGTGAACTTTTTTTACCCTATTAAACTCTGATATAAGCATCAGGAGAGATGTGGCCTCTGCTCTGTTCAGATGCGCAGAGCAGTGCTCTTTAAAGCATGGTTCTGCAGAGGCAGGAGCACGGAAACTAATTTTTCTTTGCTTTGGTGCATGAGGGCTACAGTCTGATCTGGCTCGATCAAGTTCAGCTAATTTGGAAATGATGAGTAAGATGGAGCAAGCTGCAAGACAGTGTAAGCAGGTCTCGAAGCGGGAATTAAGGTACATAACTGATAGAGGCATGTAATCCATACCAATACGGTGTGAAGGTTGAAAGGGACTCTGACACCAAGCACAGAGGGAAACACAACTGGAAGAAAACTGTAAGGCAAAGGCGGCTGCCTTTTATGCCATGTTTCTCACCTGCTTCCTGCCTTGAAAGTCACTGGGTTTTGCACAGAATTTCTACATCCCTCCAGGAGACGAATGAGCACCAGCAAGCTAGAGTTTCTCTGTGCGTGCAGGCGTGAGCTGGTAGTGGGAAAGCACACCAGTGCCCTCCGCAGGAGAGTTTTACGTGGCGTGGACCATCGGGTCATGGCGTCAACTAGATGACACCACAATATCCAAACCTATCTTAATGGGGTTGCATTCCTGGTGGTACCTGTGAAATTGTACTTTTTCTCACCAGCGCCAGACAAGGAGCAAGCCCAGCCCCATGGCTGGAGCCAGGTTCTTTGGTTCTGAATTCCAGTCTGGATCCTCTGCAAGTGGCTGTGAAGCACAACAAAGGGACAACCACGACACTCCTAAACGTTCAGCGCTTTTTCCACAGGCAAATATACATTCCAGCTTACAGACCAATTCCTCCATCTCCACTCAGGCAAACCTTCCACCCCTGCCAGCTCCTGGTGGAGTTTGGCGAATAAAACCTCATGAGACAGCAGAGGCAGAAACAAGCATGGAGTTTAGCAAGCCACCAAAAGAAAGGGGACTCCTAAGTGGGAGATGTTATCCCTTCCCTACTCTAGTACCATTCTTATCTATCAGCATGAAGAGGCCAGATGAATAGAGACCTCTTTGCAATCAGCACTGAAAACTCAGGCCATAAAGCCATGCAAAATGGTGCTTAGGTTCCAACCAAAGTGTTTAGTTTGACAAGAGCAACAATCGTGTCCAGCACTGGGACAAGCAGGTATGATAACTGCACTAAGAACCTGCACTTCACGGGCTGAATATTTCTCGTTCCCCAGCATACAGGTCCAGCAACACTAGGCAGTAGATATCCAGCAATGCCCTGTTGGCCTCCAAAGGTTCCTGTTGCCCTTGGTCTATGCTCCTGAGCTCAGGATTCAGGCCATAGAGCCAAGTGTCTGAAACTAGTCACAGCCACAGTGAGAAGGCGAAGCCTTTCTACCCTGGTCATGAAGAGCCAGCTGGGTTTCTCCACGAGCTGAGGCAGCACGGAGGACACCAAGGAAATGTAATACTGTAGACGTGGACTATACCAGTCCTCAGAAGGCATTATCTGCAGCAGGTATGTGACCTGCAGAGTTGTTTCTGCCCACTGTAGACTGGAAGTCAAACAACTATTCACGATGGTGAAAGTGACTTGCAGGACCGTGCTTCTGCAGTTACTCTGCGTGCTGTCCCCTGTTCCTTCTCCTTTCCGTCACCATCTTTGGACTTACAGTGTCTATACTAATTATTTGCTTCATGCTAAGTTCCAGTTGCACACCTAATGAAGTTTTATTCATGGCTAAATTGAATATTTTTTCATGGTTAAAAAAAGAAAGATGTGGCTCAGTATTGGCAGCAGTGTCTTTAAGGCAGAAGAGCTGCAGGAGGACACTGGCTGCTTTGGCTGAGCCCTCATCTCCTCATACTCGATATTTTAGAGGGCCATGCTGGAAAGTTCAGGGTCTGCCCTGATCCCACTCCCCTACGCTCCCACAGAGCTTCCGTGGGGACTTTAGCGCGCGGCCGTCGTCAGGTGCACACGCGTCAGCCAGATAGACAGGCTGCACAGAGAAGGTTTCGAGCCGTCACATGGCATCGCCAGGGGCTCCTGCGCAGCACCCCTGGCTCTCCTCCACTGTCAGCAGTGCCGGCTGCCCCGGGACATGCCAGCTCCAGCCTCGGTCTTGCTAGAAAACAAGCGCTCCCTGACCTCAGCGCAGGAGGCTTTCGCTTCCATACATTTTTGCATTCTACTGAATGCTTTTTCTGAGTCCAGACAGAAAGCAGAAATGCCTTTAAAGCATCAGAAATGACCCAGAGATTAAAGCAAGGGTGCTTTCTTCTTCCTTTTACGCTACTTGGGGATGGGGAATGGATGTTTCAAGGAAGGAGCTCAGACAGAATTACTCGCTGTGGACAATTTAAAGCCAGAGCCACTGTGGGAAAGCCGAGACTTAAAACTCAGGCGGGAGAGACTACCCAGCTTCTAGATTGATTTCCTCCCAGCACGGGCAGAGAAAGGGTTAACCCCTCTCCACCAGCCAGGAGAAATTGCCCTCATGCCCACATTGAGAGGGCTGCAGCAGAGTGAGAGCAGCTGGAGAGGTGGGGTCCTATAAAAGGGATGTGCTTCAGGTGGCCAAGGTTTGCATTTAGCATTGCGAGCAGGGGTGGGATGAGCTCCAGGGACTGACAGGAAGGGGATTGCTTTCTCTGCAGAAAAGCTGGGTTTATAACTTCAGTTTAGTTGTTATGGCTTCATGTGTGGCTTTAAGGAGGTGAGATAGCCTTCATTGGATTTCACATTAAACCTTAGCTACATGGTGGTTAGATGCCTCCTAGCTGGAGAAATTTTTCCTGCTCTTGCAATAATGAGGAGAGCCAGAGGACTTGGGCTGATCAGGGGTTTTATTCATATGCCAGGACTGAACACACTGTCACTGCACCGGCCGAGTCAAACTGGGCTTTGCCTGGGCAATGGCAGCAGCATGGTACAGACTCAGGCATAAGGTCTCAATCGTGCTACTGTTCATTTGGGTTGTTAATATGAGTCCAGGGAGTTGCTGACTCGCACACAAAAGCTAAGAGTTGCAAAAGCTGGATCTCTCTGCCTGCATGCAAAGATACTGAGAAAATCAAGAGGTTTCTGGGCAGACTAGAAGGCAGAAAGGAACATCCCTGTGTAGCAGAAGGATTTTCTAGGCATTTAAGGTTTTCAAGTAGCATCAAACTAACAGCACCACAGAAAGAACAGCAGTAACAAAGAAGAGTTTATTTAAGCATCAGCAAAATACACAGTGCTGAGGTTCTGGAAATGTTTTCCTTAAGTTGCTTCTCCTGTAATCTGCAAAACATTATTGCAATTGTCACATTTATTTAATAAAACACCAGGTTCTGTTTACACTTCAAAATATGCAGCCTTTTTTTTTGTAAAAAAAAAAAAGGTTGTATACCCCAGGAGTCCGACTAACACAAATGGAAATAGCATGAACCTTGCCCATTAGCGAGCGGTTTTACTGCAAACACAAGCAGCACATTACAGGAGCTTCAAGTAATTCTGTGTTCAGGCTATATTGAGGAGGAGGAAGACAAATTATTCGCAGGACTGGGGTTTAGCTCAGAGAAGAGTGAAGTCAGGTGAAACTGAGCCAGGCTGATGAATAAGGCCTGATAGCAGCAGAACAACAAACAACACTCAGAGGCTGTGCTATATGTTGCCTTATGGTGACTTGATTTAATAGGACAGTTTAGGTTTTTTCTGAGAAAAGCCGAGAGCCCAGAAGGAAACAATTAAATAAAACAAGGGAAAACCTAGTTTTATTTTTTTTTTCCTTTGTGCCAGAAAATACAATCCAAGCCAACATCATAGCAAGGTCTGGCTGGAAACTGTCCAGTGCTCCTCCAAGGAGCATCCCACAGACACTGCAGTGTCTCCACTGCCATCCTGGCCATGGGTTCAGATATAACCGGTGGGGCAGTTCTGGGTCTGTGCCAGGACCAGGAAGGATGACTGTGGTAGACCTTGGGGCTGAAAGAATGTCTCCTATATCTTATTCAGCCTCTTTTATTCTCAGAGTTTATATAAAACTATAAGCAGCTCAGGGGAAATCTTACCATTGCATTTAACAGAAGTTTTTGGATTGCCTCCTGCTCAAGCCCTGCTAGTGCATTTTGCAGCAGGAAGAGGGATCAGCACTGCATCCTCCCAGGCAGTTCAGCCATTTGACAGGGGTCCAATCTGCAGGTTTCAGAGCCCTAAATCTACCCCTGTTCCCTAGCCAGACCCCAGCCCAGAGAGCTGCAGAGGCGATGGTGCCTGGAAGTGCTCTGAGCAAGGGCTTCCCACCTGCCAGGAAGCTCACAGAAAGGCACCTTGGCAAGGAGGTCACATCTCTGGCATGAGCATCGTGCTGCAGCCCCTGCAGATGACATGGCCACGCAGAGGTGAGGGGCTCGTCTCCCATCACCTTTCCAGATCCCGTCACAACGAATATGCATTCGGTTGAAATGGTGGGGCTTCGCTGAGCAGCCATGCCTGGGGGTTTTTACTTCAAGGTACCTTCAGGCTGGATGCGGCTCCTCTCCCCAGGAACTCATTTATGGAATAAGCAGAGGCCTCTTTTGAGGCCTGTGTTCCACTAAGTGAATATATAATGATGCAGTCTATACATTTATACATCATCCCCTGCAAACAGGGGCCTATTTAGGACAAGATCAGACTATGCTTCTCCCGGCAGGGGTTGCATTAGCAATTCATTTCATAGCATAAAAGGAGGGTGCGGAGACAATCATCCATAGCCTGAATAAAACACTGGAGGAGAAGCCAGGGACCAAGGGAGGAAAAGGATGATTCCTTTGAAAGGAAAGTTAAAAAAAAAAAAGGAAAAAAAAAAAGAGAAAATACAGCTCCTCTAGAAAGCAAAATCTCCTGGAAAAGTAATCAAAAAGATAGGAAATCTGAGCTGTTTATTATTCTGTATTGATGGAAGAAGAGGAAAAGGGGGAACAAAGCATATATTTCCTCTCAAGATTGATGGAAATAGGACTAGCGAACTCAAATAACATATGAAAAGAGCTGAGGAGGGAAAAGGGAAGAAAATGTTATGAGACACACACAAATACATATGTGTGCGTGTGTGTGCACACACAGCCTGGAGGTGATCAGAAAGAACCCGAAGTAAAATAAAAAGATTTAGAAGTCCAGGGATCCTGCCTGAAAAAAATGTATTCTTCCTCCAGGATACACAGACTGAAAGATGAGAAATTAGGGAAAGCTGAAATGGGAAGGTGGAATATGGGAAAGAAGGAGGAAGAGAAAAGGAAGAGACAGAGGACACTCTCTTGTTTACTCTCTCCTGTAGTCCAGACCTTTCCAAGGTGCATGTGGGATCACTCAGCCATCAAAGGATGTAGCTTTCTGAGACAGAATGAAGCACATGCCCACCAGCACCATTTGTCTTTTCCTCTATTTAATGGCCTTGTTTACATGAGGGCCAACGGTATCAGTTGGAACAGCTCACGTGGGTTTAAATCTGCGGCTGTCTCACAAAAGAGAAAACAAAGGCCCCAATGAGGATTGGGGTGCTCCATAATCTCTGAACAGAAACCTCCTTGAAACCAAATGGCCACACACAGAAGCAACCCAAGTCACTGATGGCCTTCCCTAAATTCCACTTACGGCATTTCCCTGCCCTCCGAGAGAGCAGCAGCACGCTCAGCCTCCGCACACCCAAAACTCTGCATCAGCCTTCTCCAAAGAGCTTTAACTTCTGTTTAAGGTGTCGGTGCCATCTGATGCTGGCCCTGCACCATTTGTTGATACTTTATTTAGCAATATCTGCACAAAACCCTCCTCCTGCACAAAGTGACTGGGAAAGGATTGAGAGCAAATCATTCCATACCCCAAGCCTCCTCTTCTTCAAAGTGGACCTCTTCAGAAGTACCTGTTTAGACTCACTTAGCAAATGATGCTCACAGTTTCTCTCTTCTTTGGGTTTTTGAGTTCCACCTGCTCGTGGGGGCTTGAGGCACCTTGTAGGTAGTAGCTTTCACTATTATCATCCCCCAAGCAGCAGGTACTTTAAATATGCATGATAAAAAATTAAGGGACTGAAACCAAAGGTCTTAGTCCTATATGATAACCACCTGCGTCAATGTGATGCTGGCCAGCACCACTACCTCCGCACGCTTACGCGTCGCAAGGGTAAGCTCTCTCTTCCAGAGTCTCTCTAACAGTGCTCACATCCCCCTCCACCAAGACAGAGCAGATGCCTGTTTTACAGCACTATTCCTCTCTATGCAGACTTCAGTGCTGCAAAGCAATATTCAGTCTAAAGACTCTTTTCATTCCCTCCGCTGCCCACCTGAGTGACTGTCACCCAAGATTTCCTCCAAACAGACCACACTGAGCTGCCTTCCCCCAGTCCAGCCTCCATTTCTGGCTGGCCCTGGTTGTTCATGCCAATGAGTCTTCTGAGAAAGCTGCTAATTAAAGGCATGTGATAGTTAAACTTTTGCTAATCAAGACAAATTAATCAAGTCTCGAGTGTATGATAGTGGTGCTGAATCACTCCTTCCCCCACCCTAGTCAGCCTTCAATTACAGGGCTCAGATATTATCATGAAATATTTCCCCTGAAGCCCCATTCTGCAGCGCTTGGTTATGGTTCTCCCGATTCGTGGTGTTTATTTAGCGCTATGGGGGTGTTTTGTCAGCAGAACACGCAAGCGTATCCAAATGTTAACGAGCCCATTAAAGACAGACAAGATGTAATCGGACCAGACACTGACTGACTGGCAGCAGGACAGACCGAAAATTCAGGGGAAAATGTGTTCCTTTGCCCAGTCGCAGTGACGGAGAGATTTAGGAGAAGAGCTCCAGGGCAAAGGACATAGGCCAGACTGGGAGCCTGTCCCAGAAAATTACAGCGAATGAACTATGGGAACCACTGCCTCTTTTTAGAAGCTTAAAAATAAATAGGGAGAAAACTCCCAGAGGTTTGAAATGGAAGGAGGATTGGGCCCCATTTTCACCTTCTTCAGAAATCAAGGGACTTTGCAAAATGCAGATAGCATGAACCAAAGCAGAAACTGAGCTACTGAGTTGGAAGCAAACTATCTTGACCTCTATTACACTTCAGAGTTGTTGATTTAACTGCTGTATTTTCAAACATCTAATTTGCACCCTCAGGTCACCAATATAAAGCTGCCAGACGGAGGCAATTGGAAAAAAAAAAAGAGTAGTCTGGGCTGGAACGGAGAGAGGGAGTGAGTTAGAAAAGTATCAAGACTTGCTGTAAACTTAAAATCTGCTTGTGTGTGTCACCCTTGCTGCTGCTGAATCAGTGCTTGCTTTGATTTTTTCTTACAGATAAACTACAGATCATATTTTTATGACTCCGTTATTTAGGAAGGGAGCAAGTAAGCGTGCCCGTATAGCCAAGACCTAACCCCGACCTTCTTGTAGAGCAGGATGGCTCATCTGCCTGCCCTGGACCATCTCCTCGCACACCCATCCAGGCTGGCCACAGTGCCGGGTGTTGGGATGTGCCCTGCCAGGGGTAGCTGACTGTCGAGGTGTTGCCCGAGGCCACCGTTGCCCTTGGAGGCAACGCAACCGCAGGCAGGGCAATCTGCCTGTGTGTTGCTGCTTGGCAGTCGGATGCAAAATGGTGCTCTCACAGCATCAGGTCTCCATGTGGGCACCGTTGTCAGCACAACTGTTGCTTCAGCTGCTTGCCACAGTTTTAATGTTGTGTTTTGCCCTTTCTGGAGTTTTCCGAAGAACGGACCCTATCATCACTGCTTCTAATTCTACAAACATCTTTGCTCTTCATGGCTGTTTGACAAACACGCTCATGGCAAAGGTATTTCAGTCTCTGGCTGCTCCGTGGGCTGTTTGGTGGTAAGTAGCCACTTTTTGTTAACAGTTATTTGAGCTGCGAGATCAATCGGGCAGTCACAACATTCACTTTTTCCTGTTTTAACCCTTCAGCCTGTAAGCCAACCTGCATTGGAAATGAGAGCATTCATCTGGGTGTGCACGCTTGTTCATCTTACAGACACATGGCTAGTTAACTAATCAGGGAGGAAAAGAATGATTTATCAAATTTTTCATCCAGTTTTAGGCAGCACCCCGACAGCATGAGTTTGAACCAGCTTAAAAAAGGGCTGTTGTTTTTGGAGGCAACTGAATGGAGGCAAAACCTCCAAGATGTTTTGAGGGAAAGA
>NW_010553949.1:57839-75427 GCF_000687285.1 Phaethon lepturus | reverse complement strand
CGCCCCCCCCCTGCCACAAACAGGATTTGAAGCGCTTCTGAACGGAGGCATCCCATTAGGAAATGTCCATACAGCTCTCCTGGAGCTTTGGTCCCATCGTCGGGCTGCATCACTGAGCAGCAACATCCTGGAGGCTTTAAATTGCACGTCCAAGCCAGCAGCCAAAAGGAACAATTAGTGCCACTAACAAAAACAACTCTTTTGATCTCCTTGACATCAGTGCAGCAAACATCCCACTCCAGTGCATTCTTGCATAAAAAAAGAAGCTTCTTGCTGCTCAATCACACTGCTTTTAATAGCTTTCTGAATGCAAACATCCGCAGCTTTTATTTCAGTTTAATCTGCCAATTTTTCTAAGTCTTTATCACACTTTATCAAACAGTGTATCAGTGTGAGATATCCAACCCCCTCCCCTCAGGCACCTCTGAAATTGAAATCCCAGGAAGACAGCAGCTTCTTTCATATTTTAATTATTTTAACATTTTTCTTTAGTGGCCTCTGTATTATTATGACTTGTTTTTCTCTCTGGAACAGGGCTGTGATCCCACACTGGGTGGGAAATTTGTTTGTCTAGAGCAAAATAGCAGAAAACCTCTAATGCATTAGATATGGATTAGAGAAATTGTGTTTGGAAAATATATAATCTCTTGGCAAAAAGGGAAAAATAAAAAGCCTATTTCATTTTGGCTCTAATTTGGTTTTCCCCGATTATAATTTTTAATGAAAAAGTGTGTTTTAACTACATGAGTGCTGCCTAATGTGCCAGTGTTAGGTATAAACTGTGTCTCCAAGAATGTCTCTTCATTCTTTACCAATGAGGGCTCTGATTCAGGAACACATTTAACCACAAGCTTAAATCCATCCTTCCTGTAGAAAACACTCATGCGTAGAATTAACTTTAGGTATCCTGGGACTTACTCATGTACTTAAAGTTTGAGAGACTAAAATATTTCTCAAGTTTCAGATTGTCTCCTGATTTAGCACCACGTGATCTGGTACAACAAGGCATTAAAATTGACATCAAGACTCTTAGTAACTTTGCTGGGTGTCAGCTTGGCCCTAATAGGATGCAGCAGTCTCTGCAGCCCAGGCACAGAATCCTTGCCCTGCCGTGCTGGGGCAGAGGAGCAGGGCTCATGGCCAAGCACAGCTGAGGATCTTGCTTATTATTAGGATTTCTTTCACTGCAGGCAATGTTGTTTCCCATGTCCTAGCTGGTAGCTGCTACTTACTGGACAGGCATTACACCTGAGGAGAGGGCAGACTAATGAACTGAAGTCCCTGCCCTGTGCTGGACTCGGACATCGTGAGAGCTGGTGCTCAGACTGTGATCCTCATGTTGTACGGATGAGACTCTCCTGCCTGCAAGGGTCCATCTGTTTACAGCAGCGCTTTTCATGTCTGGTGTCTGAGCCCTGGCTTTTCTCAGGCTCTGCTGCTTCGTTGAGTGATCTGATCTGTCCCCGCTGTCCCTGTGTCACTGTAGGCTGAAATGTACCTTAAAGTCTACACATCTATGAGGAGAGTTTTGCCTGTGTCTGTAAGGAAAAGGAGGCAATTAGGGCAGCAGGAGACTTGCCTCTCTCTCCTGCTAATCCTTTCCCCAGAGCACTTGGGAATAACCAAGGGGAAGCAGAAGGGCATGTGGCTGGGTCCAGCTCCCAGCCCCGTCCCCATCTGAACATTGCTGTGGACTGACCCCCACAGGTTGGTGCACACCTCTTCCCATGGTTGAGATTCTCTTCTGCTTTGTTAGTGAAGCCGTGCTGCTGGCCTCCATTTACTCACGTGTGACACAACATGCCCAGCAAACCAGCCCTCCATCCACAATTCCATCCATGTGACTGTCTTGAAACATCCTTCAGGTCCTCAGTTTATTAAAAATACATATAAAAATAAATAAGTATAACTAAAGAGTCACCCCTATTAAGTGACTGATGTTTGCTGGCCCCTCAGGTCCTCCCCGAGGCAGGTTTTGCTGCGTGTCATTCATGAAAACTTTTGACTGTAAAAGAAATTGAATTTCAGCTCTTGGAGCAGCATATCGCAAGTCTAGTCATCAACAATTGCTGCAGCTCTCTGAGTCCAAACAGAGAGGGAACCCAGTGGGACTGGGCAAACAGCAGGAGTCCAGAAGGAAACCAGACCTATGTGTGTGTTTTCTCTTCCAATAAATAAGGAGCAAGAACCCTGAAGCATGCTGGACTTCGGTGCTTGCAAACCCAGGCAGGAGAACACAATCAGTACTGGGTTTCTCTAGACACAAACCCTGGAGGAGCAAGGCTGCTTCCTCCAGTAACTTAGGTTTGCTTTGATCTTCAAGTGCTACCATATTCATTTAAATAGCTTTTGATACCTGTTGTAATGAATTGTTCAAAAATTGTACTTGTTCAAAAATGCCAGTGTAACCTGTAAGCCATGGCCCACCTCCTTGGGCTCCCAGCCCCTGGTGCAGCTCACATCATCTTATAGTAGCAGGCATAATTCAGAGCAGTTCCTCTTTTCCCCAAGAGGTGGGACCTTAGCCATAACCCATGAGCTGAGGAGGTTTTCAGAGCAGCAGTCTGCTTCTGTCCTCATCCAGGCTTGCATCCCTAGCTGCTGGGTTGGTTTGGAAGATCTGAGTCTCAGTGTTTCCCAGGGTCTGATTTTAAATTCCATTTCTCCCATTTTACGGCAAATCGCTCCATCTCACAGAGCTTTTCCAGTAACTAGGCATTGTTGGCACAGAGAGGCCAGGCCCATTATTATTGTATTTACTCTGGACCTCAGCTTCTCCTTCTCATCCAATAAATCCATTTGAGAGCAAGGGTTTTGACAGACACTTTAATAGAGCTCTCCTTAACCTGACCATGTTAATGATTTTTTCAGGGCTGGCTTTATGCCAGTTTGTGCAGCTCATTAGGGTTTTTTTCTTTGTTATGAGCTACATCTTCTCCTTCTTCTTTCTCTCCCCCTCTCCTGCACGGTCACTGCTCCACGCCACCCAGCTCCTGGAGACCAGACCCCAGCACTCAGCCTCTGGTCATGCACCAAGATCCGCTCTGTTGCTCAAAGACCACGAAGACTCCCAATTACCTGGCAAACACCCTCAGCCCCGAAGATGACAGTAATATCTGGACAGTTTGCCTCTACTATGTATGCTGTTTATTTTACAAAGCACTGATTGACCTAATCCTAGCTGGTGATGGAGAGGGGGAAGGGAAGGACATCTCTTCTTCCTTGACAGGAAACCAGTGCTGAGCTGTGCACTTCTGATATTGCTGGCCCAGCCAGAGTTCTCCAGCTGTGGTGTTTGGGGAACCAGTTTGGACTGTTTCCCTGCTGATGAGCCCCTCTAAAAGCAGAGAGTGTTCTTTCTTCATCAGTAGGAAGAGCAACTAAAATTCTCTGTTCAAATGATATCCCATCTTCTCTCTTTCTACTTTATCCTAATGGGAGAGTCATGATGAAGGAAACAAATGACATGGGCTCAGGGTGCTGTACAGGGACTCAAAGGAAATAAAATTTGATTTTGAAAGGATAAAATGTTTTGACTTCCATGATGGAACAAGCAATTGTCCATGGATTTGCTGTGCTCCAGAAATGGAACTTCATGCTAAAAAGAGATTTTATGGAGCTCAAGCTATTATCTGATGATGGAGAGCTCCCAAGCCAGCCCTCATTCTCCAGCTGGCTTCCTAGCAGAGTTGCTTTGATAGCGTAATATATCCTGGTCATAAGTATTGAGATTCAGCCATCATCAGCCAGTATAACCACACATATAAGCGAGCAGCGTATAATTCCAAAGAGCTTCTACCAAACCAATTAAAGGAGATGCTGGAAAAGCACTGGGATCCCAGGAAGAGTGTTCTCTGCAGTTAGAAACATCTTCCGAGGAGAAACTACAAGGTGTTTCTGTTGTCCTCTGTGCATGGGTTCAGGTGTGCATTACGTACCATGGTGGTTTCCTGGTGAGCCTGAGAGGACTGGAGAGTGGCCACGCTCCTGTTCTGCAGGTGCACAAGTCCCACCTCAGTGAGTTACTGTAGTATAGAAGGCTGTGAACAGATTCAATTACCAACAGGGATCTGCTTTTTGCTTGTTTGGGCTGAAAAACCATGAACGTGAGAGCTAGTTTCACTAGCCTCTTACCACCTCCAGCCCCACAAATGTTATCAGAACCACTAAGCTTTCTTAATACTCAGGTTTTTCTTTGAAAACAAGATTCCTACAGATGTGTTCCTGGGTTTCCTGAAGCTATAATCTCCTCTCAATGGCTTTCTTGAGCACATCGAGTTTAAATTTAGGTAAATGCTTTCACTTTGTTCCTTTTCTGGCCACCAAGGCTGTGCTAGCACTGGATATAAGCACTCCAGTAACACAGTGACTAAAGTAATCCTAGGCAGTACCCACATGAGCCTCCAGTGAGGATGCAAACCAAAGCATTCTGTGACATTTAGGAAACAATCCATCATTGCATTATATACACAGCATTTTTGTTTTCATTTCCACAGTGCCTCTATACAGGTGTCACCGGTGTGAAGCATGTGTAGCAGCTGGATCCACAGTATTCGACACTGGCACAGTGACACCTACTACAGGACTTACAGGGTAGTTCCTTTAATTGGGAGAAGGGAAAATGTCTGTTCCTGTACTGGAGTTTATTTCACCACAGAGTTACACTTACAGTTGCAAGTTTTGCTGGGAAACAAAAGCCTGTATGTCAAAATACAGGGAGAAAGAAAATGCAGTCTTTCCAGCCAGAAGCCTGACAGTCCAAGCACCAATCGAGATGATCAAGGATGGACTTTTGAGACTGTTTTTATGTCTGTGTCATTTTCAAGTGTGCAGTAAATTTTCCCCCAGTAGATAATCCACTTAGGATGCATGTGTGTCTACATTCATCATTCCTGGGCTCCCCTCTTGCGTATTCCATAGGTAATTGCTGCGCATACACTTTCTGCCGTTTACCTTTCCAAATCACATTTCTCATTCTAATTAATGGAGCAGAGTTTTATTGTTAATGATGGCCTTGTGCATGGAGATCATTTCACGGTGGTATGTCAAAGGATGAGATCTGCCCTTCCCAGTAGGCTTCCTGCACAGTGAAAGGAGGATGAGCATTTTAGGGAAAGGAAAAACCCAGTACCTTGCATGGTCCGGTGAAGACATCTTGAGTTTCGCCAGGCTCTCTGAATACATCACGGACTTGCAGCTTCACTGAGAGAGGACTGAAACTGTGACTGCACCCTTTCTGAGCCCACACCTGGTGCAAATCAACAGAAGCTCTGGTAGCCACAAATGATATCGGGGTCTTGATCTCTTCCAGCAGAAGAAACTTAGAACCCCACTCCACAGTCCAACACCACTGCTTCCTGTATTCACAGCAGACATTTCTCCCAAGGTTTTTAAGATGATGTCTTGCTTTTGCCCTACAGGAAAAAGCCACTCTCAGACACTCTATTCTAATAAAGATAATTTAATTCAGGACCTATATCTGGATTTCCATTTTCATATTATGGTTGATCTGCTTTTGAATTACTGCCCCAACCACAGTGCAAATTCTGATTATGCAGTACCCACAGGGGCAGAGTACTTTTGGTTTACACATTCAGCTTTCCAAAGGAATTCACAATACTAATGCAATCCTATAGGCAGTTTTAAACATTCAGGGTATTCCTGCAATTCGGAGCAGAGCTAGCTGTCATCTGCAATAGCATCTCACAGGCTGTAGTGATGAGCCTCGGGCTGGGTCAGATTCTGCCAATTTTCCCACAGATCTGGAAGAATCCTGCTGATTTTACTGAGGCTCAGCTCTGTTTTACACTGAGGCTCACAGCAGAGTTTGGTCCATTCTTTCTTCTGTTGGCTACTTCCACCTTTTCCGTTCTTCAGGGTCTCATCACTCTTTTGGGGATCAGCCATGAGGGCTGGATTCACTCCAGAGCACCTGTGGTATTTTGATAACTTCAAATATTGCTAACTTCTCATATTTAAATACACAACTTACAGACAGGGGCAAAGTTTAACTCACTCTAATCAACTATAAAATGAACCCCGAGCTCACAGTTACACTTTAAAAGAGGGTCTTTTTTATGCTGATCATTAACTGCAGCAGGGATATTCCTTCCTAGAGATTTGTTATTAATGACTGCTGAAATTACTGATTTCAATTAACTATGTTACATTTATATTGAAATACAGTTGGTGCTGCTCCAGGGAAATATAAATACTGAAATGAGAGCTGGTGCCTCCTCTGTTACAGAACTGCAAGAACAAACAGGACATGCAGCACCCTTTTAGTTCTGCACAGTATGGATACTGTACCCTCTTTCTCTCTCTCTTATTTTTTCTCCCCTTCCCCTTTTTCCCTCCTTCTCTCCCTCTTGCTGTTAAGAGCATCACCCCTCCCTGCAGCCATCTGATTCTGCTCCTTGGAATGACGATGTCCCCAGGGACTCATCACCCTCCCAGCCCCCTGGCTTGGTGCCTTTTGGCTTTCGAGATATTGGTGTCATTGCTTTCTGCCTCTGTGGCCTTTTTCTCATTCAGGCTACGTCACCACTGAGGGACATCCAGTGCTAAGCCACCAAAATGCGACTGCACAAACTCTGCACGTTAATTAGTTCCATGTATCTCTCTGCTAGAGAAAGAAGGAGGGAACTGTTGCTAATAGCAGACATTTTGAAGGTGGTTATGCAGAGCTGTGGGGTTCAAAGAAAAGGAAATGAGGGGAATGGCCCAGCTCTAGCCTTTTAAAACTAATTCCAGGCTTCAGAGCCTCCAGAGTTTATTACTGAGGGTCCCCCTGCCTCCATCTCTTCTCTTTTCCTGCTCAATACTTTATGCTGCTCTTTGAGATCTGTGCCCACACTTCTCCCTCTCCTCTCATCACTCAGTCTCTAGCATTCAGCCAAACATGAGTCAAACCCTTGCTTCCTACAAAAAGTCAGCACTGGCACAATGTAGGCTCAACCACGCACTACTCTTACAGCAATGCAGAAGGAAGGAATTGTACAAATCTCGTGGCCACCCCCAAAAGAGATCCTTGTTTCTGACAGCTGCATTGGCACTAAGTCCTGAGCTCTTGATCACAGATGCCACCCGAGGATTTGGACAAGGGCTGGAGAATGCAGATGTGGGGCTGCCTCCGTGCCATGCACCAAGTCCCAGTGCAGCCCGCTCAGCTTATCCAGGCAACGGGAGAGATGTTTCTGTGTGCATTGGGTCCCACTGGCATTAAAGGACTCTGTAATTACTCTCAAAGGTTTCTATTATGTGCAAAACTGTCATTAACTCCCAGTGGTGTGATTGCCCTTTATTGATAATATAGAGCTCAGCAATCCACAGCCATGGGTTATTGTGCTTGCTTATAGTGGAAGGAAATGAACCTGCCATCCTTTCTCTCACAGCTTGCTATTAAGGTGTAACACACACAGGAAGGCTACGCCCACCCTGACCTGCATTTGCCCACAACTGAGACATCACTCATATCTGTCTGAAAAGACACCCACTAGCTCCACTTAACTCCTTGGGCACCTCTGAGCTTGGGCCCAGAGAGGAGAGCTGGGAGGGAATGGCTGTAGACCCCAAGGCCATGGACCGCAACACTGCTGTGCTTCCTAAAATACTTGTGGTGAAAGGGGGCATGGGTCTCTGAGAGGTGACCTTCCGTCAGATTCAGCAAAAACACTGGGCAGATTTGCACAGCCTGAAATTCAAAGCTCTGTGGTCATGTGCAGTCTGCTGTTCTCTTAACATAAAACCATTAAAGTATTCCCTCCATAAATACTTCTAATTACTTTTAGGTGATAAAGAGGAGCAGCTCTAGGTGCATTTTTCACCATCAGCCTTGGCCGTGCTTTGTGCTTGAGGGAGAGCAGTTGGGAAAAGGCAGGGGAGAGGCTGTTGAGACTCCAGTACTTGCTGGAAACATGTCCATCAATCACAGGGTACAGTAAAACCTGATTTGAACCCAGCTTGTGGCACATACTCCAACGCAGGGACCACAAAGCACAAAATAGAAATCAGGAGCAGAGGCCACTGGGTTTTGTCGGAACATTATTGCTTGGTCTTGTTTCCAGTCACTGCGTCTGTATAACAACATCACTTCTATACCATGTAATTAGACACTTAATTTATTAAACAGCAAGTGTAGTAAGCAGAGAGTGGGAGATATACTTATCTTCTGACAGAGGAAGTATGTCATGGGGGAGAGTATACTTTTCTGACTCAGCCTGAACTGCTTCCTAACAGGCAGAGCATTTGAGAGGAAAATGTTTTCCTGGTGTAGACTTAGGACCAGCCCTCAGGAGGGCTGGATTCTGCCTGTGCTGCCCTGCCACAGGTCTGCCACATGACCTTGGTCAAGTTCCTCAGTCTTGCTGCCCCTCACTTGCCATGCATAAAACAAAACCAACAATATGGCCTTTCTCCCACATGTTACCTAGTTTGTTCTATTTTTCTTGTCAACTTTTCCAGGAAGAAACTGTGCATCTTGTTCTGCTTCTGTTGGGCTCTAAGCACACTGTGCCCCCACATCTCTCCCTGCTCCCCAATAAGTGTCTTTTCTTTCAGCAACATCAAAGCAGCTGGTTTCGCAGACTGCCAGAAAAAGGAAATGTATTCTGAGGTTTGCATCTTCCAAGGTGAGAGTGAGAGAAACAAAGCAAATGTCAGCGTTCCAGGTCCTCAGGAAGAAATTGCCTGTGTGAAATTCAGCCAACAAAAAAACCTATTTCTGACAAAGATGAAAATGATGATAGCCTGCTTACTTGCCCATGGGAAAACACATGAGACTCAGGTCTTCCAGGCTTCATAAGCCTGAGGCTAAAGAAAATGGTATCTCTTTATTGAGGCCTAATGTACTGACAACACTACAGTGTGTGAAGTAAAATGTCCTCCGGTGATCCCCTAGTAACCCCTACTGAACAGCTTGGCTGCTAGGGGCTTTGGCTGAAGCCCCATAAATTTAACATACGGTTTTGCACAGAGTTCAGCAGACTTTAGGAAGACGCTGACACATGGGAGTGCTCAGCACCCACGAGTGCAGATATGGCCAGTGAAAGGGTACGTCCTAGGTGCCTGAGAAACCAAAGCTCCTTTTGATCCTAGGTCCTGGAGGATATTCAGAACATAAATCATTCTCATCCATTTGTCCTATATCGTGTTAGCAGACCTACATGGTCACAGCTGACCATGCTGGGTAAATAATCTAATGTAATTACAGGGTAAAGAAATGGCAAATTCTCTTCGAAACCAGACTACAGCTTGCATCTATTATTTATTAGAGGCAACCAGCAGAAGAGAGCAGGTTACGTGGTAATTACTTTTTGACCTCCTGGAGGTAATTGCATAATCATTTGCAGAGAATTGCTATTACAGTTGGGTGAATCCTGCAAGCCATTTTATGTGAACAGTCATTTGAATTTTTAAACCAATTTCCACCTAACTATGGAGTTCTGATAAGGTCGTCCACCACCCCAGCATCTGAACAACTTTTCTCCCCTGCCTTTTGGGGGGGTGTGTGTTCTTCAGATACTAATGTAAATGAGCTAACTGGCACCAATACTCGTATCTATTTCATCAATCGCCCAGATAAGCTTAGGCCAGCCTTTCAGTGGTTGAAAACTGCTCACAGGTTTTAGATCTGGGCAGAGAGAGGTGGCTCCATTTCTGCTGATACTGTAAATTGGTCAGTGTCGGTGGAGTTTTCTCTCTGGAGTGAAAATCAAAGTGCTGAAATCCTCCACGAAAATGCAACTTCTGATGTGGTCACCTCCCCAGGAAAAGCAGACTTTGAAATAGGATCCAAGGGCGACAGGCTTGCTTGGCTTGCCTTTATTGGATGCCCAAGTCTCCAGCAGCTCAGGAGCTGAAGTGCCAAAACCTGGCAGCAGGCACTAACAAGACATTTCCTGGAAGCTTTACCAGGCTTACCACAGCTTTAGCTCCATCCTGAAATGGGGATTTGTGACACATGAGATGGCTTGGCCTCTGGACCTTCCTCTCTCCACCAGCTAGAGACGGAGCCAAGAAGACTAACTCAGAGCAGACAGCCAGAGTTAGGCAAGACATACCTCACTTTGATTTCTCTTCTAGCCTTCTTTGCCTCTTCCCCCAATATTTCGGGTGTCCTGGAGCCAAGTCTTAGAAGCTCTGATATCGGCTGTTCTTCTTAAATTCTTGAAACTTTGAAATAACATTAGTTATGATTGAACTGTTGCTATTGGGATCCCATCTAGAGAAGCAATATTCAAAGCATGAAGGAGATTGTCTTCTGTGGCACACAAGTTTGTTTTTTTCTAACACCCCTCTCAGTCTGTGACTCCCTTCATCTTACTTTCAGAAGCCATGGGGACCCTGATGGGACATCAGAAACCCTCCAGAGAAGTTTTAGCCCACCTGAAGTTTCTCTGTATTGCTCACCCTGCAATAGTTGAGACCATGCTGTTTTAAAATTTATAGTGTAATTGATTTCTTTATAAATCATTCAGCTCTTATTATTTATTAATTCTTCTGTCAAGGTTAATTTGAAATACTTCTAAATAAGGCTTCCTGACAACACCTTTGTTTATGAGATTGACAGCATGCCAGTGCACGCTTCTCCATTGCTTGCAAAGGCAATCTGCACAGACTCATGTTCCAAGAAAGGTGATCCTGCTTCATTCCAGAAAAAAGATGCAGGTCCTGCAGTTGTTTGTCGTTAATATTTCAGAATCAGACTTCTGTTGTCTGGACAGGATTCAGATTAAAATGTCATGTGTGAGGAGGAGTGTGGTGGACAACTTGCTGCCATAACTTTGCAGGAAGTCAGCCAAACAGTGTACCAGCTCATATGTGTCTGAAATTGTAATGAAACAGCGAATCAGGATTTCTCAGATCATCTGAAGTGCAGCAATTATACTTTATTCTGTTGGATTTGAATACAGACTGGATTTGAATGAAAGCTGTTTATTGAGAGGAATCGCCAAGAAACATGATATCTAGAAATAGCAGAGCTTAAGGTACAAACTGCAGGTGAGGACCATCAGGAATAAAAAGAGCATGAATATTCATGGTGTCTTCTGCAGATCTGTATGATGAGTTGGGAATATGTCTTACTACCTGCCTTTAATGTTGCCTTCCTTCTTTGTCTGTTTTGCCTGTGAGCTCCAGACAGCAAATCCCAGATGTCTTTTAATATCTGGGAAGCACCTGATGGTACCATAAGAGCAGTCATAACTGGAGACATTTTGCACCGCTCCATGTGGTTCAGCACGCTCATAACTGCTGACTCTTAGGCTGCTGTCTGGTGTATGAATGGAGACTCTTTGCTGCATGATTACACTTAAATGACATCCCCCACGTGTGTTTTCTTTTGAGCTGGTGATATTTCAGGTTTCTCTTCCATGACGGCAATCCTGCAGCTGAGGACTGCAGCCCGGGTCCCTGCCTCTGCGCTTCCCAGGGAGGCTTCAGCAACGCGCTGCCGGGGCTTTGCAGGCTGAAGCTTGCCTCCCTTCTTCCCAGCTCTCGCAGGAGAGGCCCATTTGTCTGCCGCCTTCGCGTGTGCAGCTTGGATGATCCCCTTAATGTGTTTTTTGTTTGTTTTTTCCTTACTGTAGGGTAAATTAGCACAAACCTTTCTTGGAGTTTTGACTCAGTTTAATGAACAATTAATGAACAGGAGTAGAACTAGCACAAAAAAGACTGTATTGTGCATAGGTGAGAAAGGGGGGGTTGCTGAATATCCCAGTGCATCCAGGCTGTGGTTACAGATTTCTTCTCCACTGTGCAGCAAAAGTGCCCCGAGAAGTAATTATTTTGACTTCTAATTCAATCTTCCTCTTCTTAAATTCTGTTCATTAGAATGGGATTGTGTGAAAGGTACCACAGCGCTAGCTGGCATTAGCTGTTGAGATAGATTCAAAGGTGACATAAATGCAGGATTATGCCACACAGCTGTAATTTTAAATAATTTAATGTGAGCCCATGTGGATCAGCGTGAGCCGGCGCGCCGTGCTGCCAAGGGCGGGGGGTGAGGCGAGGACAGCCACAGAAGTGGGGCAGCGTCAGACAGTGACTTGAGAGAGGTGAAGGGAGCAAGGTGGTGGTCACAGACCCAATGTTGGAACCAAACTGACCTAGTAGGAAAGGGATGCCCATTCAAAGCACTTGAAATAAGGCGGTGGATACCTCCCCCAAGAGGCTGTGCTACCTCGAGGGTTTATCCTGACCCAAAACAAGTCCTTTCCCTTCTCTGTGTTTTTCTTTTGCCTCCCATATTTTGTCTTTTCTGTTCAGGGTTTTCAAAGCATGCTAAGGAGGTTAGGAATGGCACTCTGTGGGATGTGGATGTCTGGTCCTTTGAAATTTTATGTCTAAAATGTCAAGGCCTTCAAAGAAGGGGGAATATCTCACTTTATGTTTGGAGAGTACCAGACACCACCGGACCCCAGTATCAGAGTTTGCTGGGTATTGGATAGCACCAATAAAAAAAATTACAGCAGAAAATGTGACACAGTGCATTTGGGGCTTCTTACGTAAAATTTTACTAATGCCTAAAATTACATCCTTTTTCCACAATTATTTTGTTTAGAAAATTTCACAAAACATTAAAATAGCCAGGCACACAAGGAGTTTGCAAGTTATTCACCTGGTATAAATAAGGGCTGAAATATCACAGCATCCAATGAATAAATTATTCGATGAGCATTATTCTGCTAACGCCATGCACATCTTTGCAGAAAGGAGCTCCAATAACCTTGTGTTTCCTACATTGCTGTCCCTCACCCCTCGCTGCCCCCCATTCTTCCTATATAAAGCCCCTTTAGATAAGAAGAGGAGATGATTATTAAGATGGGAGCAGAAGAGCATCCACAAAAGGAATACCAATGAAGTAGTATCTTGGTGCATACATAAACTGAGCCCTTTTCCAATAAACCATCAGATATAGGCAAAAGAGTGACAAACAGTAAGTGATTCCTGTCATCAGCAGGATTCACGTGAGAGTCTCTGGTAATTGGCATTTTCTCTCTGCAAAAGAAAAGAGATTTAAAGATTTGGTGAATGCCAAACAGTGCATCACAGGCAGCCAACATCAGCCAGTGGTGACCTGGACTGGCAGCAGCACAGGGATGGGGCAGAAATCCCTCTGTAGAGAGTGGAGAGCTTGCCCAGAGAGTGTGCGATGAGCTCAGGCAGGAATCTGTGGTGGATAAAGAGCCATTATGGAGGGACAGCTTTGTAGACTGGAGCCCTGAACCAAATCCAGAGCTACGGGTAAGTGGCTGCAATGCCGCTAACATCAGTTGTGTTTCACACCAGCTCTGAATTCAGCTACTTGTCTCCGCACGATAGAAGGGTAAATGGCTTATGTTAGGGGAGCTACAGTATCATCTAGAGTCACTTTTAATAAAGTCCTACTGACAAACACCCACAAAGTCCATATTATCACAGACAGAGTAGTCCAGATGCCTGAGGAGACAATCGGGTATCTCCTCTCCCACAATTAGCTTGAGACCTCCCAGTTTTTACTTAGGCAGTACATATACAGCTTCTCTATGGGAAGGGGAGAAGAGCAGAGACATCAAGAGAGCTCTGAATCCCACCGTAATCCCTCCAGCCTCACAGTGAGCTCAGCCTCTCCCCCAGTATGGCTCCAGGGGCAATGGTAGGGGAAAGCAGGCAAGGCACAGGATATGTCAGTAAAATCACTTTATGGTACCAGATTTCCAAGGTAACATTGTAGGATGACAGTATTCCTTATAATTCTCATTTTGCTCATTTTCATTAACTGTTATTTCCAGTAGCTTCATTTTATAACAGTTATCTGCAGTGGCATCAGCAGTCCCTGCATCTTGTGTTTGTCTGTCTCTATTTATTTTGCCTTTTTTTCCCCTTCTTCCCCATTAACTTTCTTCTTAAGTAATATTACAGTGAGGTAGAGAAGAGCTGTCCATCTGAAAACTGACCTCTTTCAACCCAATTCTTTTTCTTCATTTTAAAATTACAACAGAAAACTGAAAAATGGGATGACTGGATTTATTTCTCTGTCTTGCTGCTGGCTGGCTGTGTCAGCCTGGTCAAAAATCCATATCCATCTCCAGTGAATTTGTGATTCTAAACAACCTCCTGTTTCAATACCACTGTAACAGGAAAATATTCAATAAACCAGACCTAATTGTTTGCATGTACTGACTCGGATTGGGGGTGAGTCTTTACACACGCAGTAAGGAAGCTCATATACATACTTTGGCTTCAACCTTGAACCTTGGTCATTTCTGTTCCTTCCCAAGCATGCCCACTTTGCAGTTCTCTGTATTCCTGAAATGACTCTAAATCACGCATCGTAGGGTGAAAAAGATCATAAAGGAACAACAAAGGATCAGCAAACATAAAATAGAAGAATGGCAGCCTCCCCACCTTACGCTGCAAAAAATCAAAAGGAGTTTTCAAACAGCCCCTTTTCCAGTCAGCTGGAGATTTAATTCACACAGTAATTTACTGTGTCTGCACTTTTTCTGCCCCCCCACCCCGCTTCCCCCTTCTCTTCTTTTTCTCAATAGTTACTTTTTCTTGGTCTATAATAAGAGGAACCTAATGACCGAGCCTTACATACAAATAAGCTTTTCCTTCCAATGTGCGCTGGGCAGAGGGGGAATGATAGGGGAGATTCATGGGGAAAAAAAAGTGCCATTTATTGCAAAGAGCTTTTGTATAGTAAAGTAATTCTAGTATTTCAAGAAAAGGGGACAAGTTCACATAGAGAATTATGCCAACTGAGTCTGAGTCTGCAATTTTCTTTGCATGCTGTTGGGGATGGTGAACACTCTGAATTTGTGGGTGTCTGTATCCAGCCCAGCACTATTTTCAGGGCAGGCCAGTAGCAGCTCTTGTTTGTTAACTGTTTCCTCCTCTGGTGAATGAGGTGTTTTCCTGGTGATTTTTACTAGATAATGTCTCAGTGGGAAACTGAGCAGAAGAAACATTTTCATAATTGATGGCTCAATTTCAGTCCTGAAAACACTCAATGGCTTTTTCAGCCTCACTAACACTGGAAATTATTAGAAATTATAAACTGAGATGTGGCTGGAGCATATCAAAATGGACAAGTACCAAAAACCGCAAGCTTGATGGGTTTCCCCTTGGGGGTGGGGGGGTGATGTGTGCAGATTCTTGCAGAATTTCACAGAATTACACACAAGAATAATTATTTTCTGGGAAAAAAAATGGGCATAGGAAAGCCAAGTTGCAGGGCTGCATCAGGAGTCATTATCAAGTTTAATATGTAAGGAAAATTAATCTTAGAATAAGGATTATTGTCAGAATTTTCAGGAGACATTTTCCAAAGGACCTGGTTACCCTGAGACAGATGGGACTGACTTCTTCTCCCTGCTCACTGTGAGAGCTACTGAATTTGGGTCTCAGCTCCCAGAAGACCCTCTATGGTCTGTACCTGTTCACAAGTATAGGGAAGGAGAATCAGAGAGGGAACCTGAAATTTTGCTCTTGGCCACACGTGATTCTTACTAAAGCCATTTATGGTCTCCCAGGTAGTGTAGCACATTGAACACATAGACTTTTTTATTTTCAAAAAGCTAAATCAAGGGTACAGTGGGGCATTCAGGAAGGGGATGGAGGTGGTAAGGCCTAATGGAGATACAGATCTTTCCTAAGCATATGAACATTTTGTTCCCCTTAGCCCCAGGACATGCTCTGGGATCTATATGGTGCTCTCCCACAGCAGTGTAACCCAGTGTGTGGAGCAGCAGGTCCCCTAAAACAGTGCTCCTCAAACATCTGTTTCCTGAGTGTCCCATAACCTTATTGAGAAGGAAGAAAGGAAATCCATGCTTCTTCCTCGATACTGCAGTCCCAGAAACTACCACTTTTAACCAAATACAGGTTCATCTATTGCCCTAATTTCACCACACTGAATGCTATACTTTGAGAGGAAGGAGGGGTTATGAACATTTCAAGGACCACCTTGAAATCTCCACTAGTGGAGATTTAGTGACAAATTCCTGCATGGACAAATACATCTGGACTCACCATAGAACACAGAGTTGGTTGTTCTCACATGGCACTTCTGAATGGTGGAACAGTTGAGGAAACAGCACATTTCTATCTTCCATGCTAGCCCTAGAAATCATTAGCAGTTGCTTGACCACAGCCACTCTTGTACAGTTGCAGTTGCTCTGCCACCACAGCTAAGTACCAGCCTTTGTACAGTCTGTTTTCTCAAGGACACGCAAGCTAGGGAAGCTGCTTGCCTGCAGGTGTCCCTTTCTGAAAGGAAAAGTCGCCACAGAATACCTCACCATAAATATATCCTTCCTCAATGCAGAGATTTTATTGCTGTTTTATTAAATTGCCACAGGACAATATCACTGCCCTGAAAATGATGTTAGGGAAGCGTGTGTAATAAATGCACAAGGCGGCACTCTGCCACGGTGATGTTATTTCTACTACACGCATGCACCATGCCATTTTGTCATGACTCGAGTCAGCAAGAGCAGAGCTGGTAGAGGTCCCAGGGGTGTTTATGAGAACTTCAAGGCTACTATACTGTGAGGAGAAACTTCATCCTGGAAATGGCTTCATAGCAGGAATCTTCTCCTTCTCTGATTTCACTTTGATCTGATAGCACCTATTAATCCATTTTACTACCTTGGAAATGCCTATCACTGCATTACCAAAAGAACGGAGATATTAAGCACTAGAAAGTGTCAAGGTGTATCTTAGTTATGCTGATGATGAAGGGAAAATATGGTTATAGGTTAAATCCCTGGAAAGTGTTGTCTTCATGTCTGGTTTCCAGGGCCATGCCCTGCTGCATCATGTGCCTTGGAGGTAGAGACAGCCTCTCCAAAGAACATGTCATGCTGCATGCCACTGAGTCCATCCTCCAGAGCCGTGGAGCAAACATAATGCCTCATAGAAAGAGCTGCACTAAGCCCTGATACAGCCAACCCATAGTTAATTCAGAGTTTTTGTGATTAGAAGCAGAAGTTTTAGTTTAGTCTTTCTATATAGGCATCAACCTGAGCGGTCATTGATTACTTTAAAAGCTATTTTTTTTCTTTTTTTTTTTAAGTGGATAGCTGCAAGCTTTGCTTTCTTTTAATGCAAATGATCTTATTTGGACCTGCTGACATTAGAAACCATTGCACGCATTCTGAATCTAGCACAGAGGCAGAAAAAATAGCATATTGCATCAGCTCATTTTATGAGAGCTCTTTAAATTGGGAAGAAAAGAAAAAAAAATAGAAAGAAACAAAAATAAAGGAAAACAACCACAATCATAAGACAGGATTTGCTGGTTCTCTGTCCACTAGCATTCGCCCCCCTCCTCCCTTCTCCCTCCTTCCATTTCCATCACTTCAGGGACTTACTACAGCCATGGGATTAATGGACACCTAATGCCATCTCTGCTTTACAGCCTGGAAAGTCTCTTGTCTAGTTTACATTGATTTTTCTTTTCTGATGCATTTGCAGAATCTGAGATACCGATGGCGGGAAACATAGATAAAGGGGGAAGACATGAGAAAGAGATACATCCTCTGCCTCATCCTCCCAGTACTGAAAACACTTCTAGACTTTGGAGCCTGCAGATACTTCCA
>NW_010553949.1:53657-57808 GCF_000687285.1 Phaethon lepturus | reverse complement strand
CCCGTCATCACAGAGGACATAGGAAGGGCAGCAGTGATAATCTTGCTCTCTGGTGGGCTGGTGTTATCCATCACTCAGGAACAGATAGGGAATGCATTGCCTTACAACAATTCCCAGTGCAGTGAGGTCTCTCTTGTGTGATTTGGCACTATGGTTCTTTTTATTTTAGTTCTATTTTTATTATAGTTGCTATTAGCAAGAGTAAGGTAATTGCCCAGGATCTTCTCCATAAATGAATGGGCACAATGGTCATACTCATGAGGAAGATAATACCCATCCTGCCAGCTGTGCAGAAAACATGATATGAAATGCAGAAGAGTGATGGGCAAATCTCACAAGTCTGAATGATATCAGAAATACTAGGGGAGGGCTAGGACTAGGGTTTTTGTGAAACTAAAACTTTTGCTGGGTCATCAACCTCCTTGTGCACTACTCAGCATCATGTCATCCCCAGTGACTCTACTCCAGTCAGGGAAGGGTGCTGCTCTCTACCAAATCTTACCTCTCTACATAGGCAAGGGACAAGAGGTCGGAGCGCAGCCTACTTCTCCGTTTAGTGGTATCACTCTTTATCCTAACAAAGGCACTGAAGTTAAGCAAGGCTGCTGTACCGTGCACCTATGGGGTGAAATGATCTGCAGGCATGTCAGCAGGTCAGATCAGATCAGCTTTGGCAAGAAGATTAGTGAGGTAGAAAGAGCTCCATGAACCTACTCAGAGTCCCCAAAACCTCACCAGTAACATTGAAGTACTTGACAGCTCTGTAACATTTTGTTTATTAGTATCATGCACAGGTGTCACCCATCAGTAATACAGAAAAGATGGATGATCTTTTAGTTAAGATGCTAAATGCTGCCTGAAGCCAGGCTGGTTTTTAGTAATAGTGACAAAAACACAGTGAACAGAAAGAAAATGCCATCCTGTGGCCATCATCTTCAGCATCTTTGGTGTCAGCTTTGTAAAGCTGTTGGAACAGAAGATGGAGAAAAGGCTGGGAATGATGCTTAAAGCTAACCCAATACCAGCTGGGGTCCATCTTCCACTGGCTCAGCGTACAAGTGAAACCTCCAAATAGAGAGCTCTTTCTTAGTCTGCTTTAGTTATCCGTGGTATCTTTAGGTATCTTAGAGGTTCATTAACTGATAGTTTGGACTATCAGATAGGCACCAGTTTACGTGTGCAGCAGAGATAGAAAGGGAGGAAGACTGATGCCATCCCAAGTCATTCGCTCTTTGCCATGCCATTCTGTGCGAGTGAGTGACACGCATTTCAGGAGCGGCAGGAGCCGTTCGGCTCTGAGTGATGGTGCTGCTCAGGTTATGAAGGCATCTCATTTCCCTTCAACTACCCCATAATGCATTCTCATTTCCACAATACCCTACCGTATCGTGCCAGCATCTCAAGGCAAATGGGTCACTAGGCTTTTTTTCCCTCTCCAAGCTCCAAGTTCCAAGCAGTTCTTTTCACTCTGCCATGAAAGGCAGTAAATTGTTGTTCAAACAAGTGTGACCCTGTGCTTTGCTGTCATGAGGACAGCTTTTTAGAAGACATTTAATGCTTAATATGGAGCTCCTGACAGAAATGAGCTATTCCTTGCTGGGCTCCTGACAGACTGCTGGAGACTCTCAGGAGGAACAAAAGAGATTTATCGGAAAGAAAGTTTTCTATTACAGGCAAGGAAAAATATAGGAACGTGGTCATTAAAAGAGCAAAAAGCAGGAAAATGAAAGGGACCCTGGTGATAGGTCCTGATTCCCATCTAGCTGAAGAAAGAGACTTGCAAACATTCAGATTAATCTTGCGAAATAACTAGTATCTGAAGTTTTCATTGCAAGAAATTACACGTTGTCATCATGGTTATTTATTTATTTTTACTCCAGTTAATAACTACATTCAGGAAATTAAAAGGAAAAATAGCATGCAGTTCTGTCAGGAAGACCATGAGGAAACAGATCAGCAATCGAGGAGAAATAATATGCATACCTCAACAGCATTGTTTCTTTTCCCATGCACATTTTCACATTTGATGGAACCTGGGTTTGTTTGCCGTGTTTTGCAAGGCTGGGTTTCATCCTTTTTTCAAGTCCCTATACAAACACCAGCTGTTTGAGGTGGATCCTGCAAACCTCCAGAGTTTCTTTTCTTCTGCTTTTGAAATTCTGAAAATTCATATTTTTATTCATTATTCACATCTCCCATTGTTTCACTGTGAGCAAGAAGAATCAGGTACTGCCTTAGCTGACTGACTGCACAGTACAAACAGTGAAAAGACTGTTTTCTAACAGTCCAAAGTCTAAAATCTTTATCATCCTGTGGAGTGAATACTGAAGAATAAACCAGTGGGAAGAAATATTTTAAAGGACTTGGTTGCCTTATTACTATTCACTTCAATGGAAGATTAACCGCTAAACTCTTCAGGTATATTTTGACAATTGCACCCTACATCCATGCATTACTGCATTCAGAAACAATAAAAGAAAGGATTTTGGTTTTTTATGAACACAATGTGTTCAGCAGCTGACTTGCAAAAGCTGTGAGGTGATCCAAACTCTCTACAACCTGGGACATGGCCACAAAAAAGGCTGGATGCCGTACAGACTCTGAGATGGTCAGGCCAATAAATATGGTGCAAACTGCTATCCCTTCCCTGAAGTCAAGAGAGTGATGCTGAATTTCATCTCTTAAGTATCTGTTCTTGTATCATCAAAACTTTCTGGAAAACTCTTTAAAAAAACCAGACTTTCTCCACAGGAGAGTAGAGGTGTTCAGAGGTTAAAATGTTTGACAAGGTTCAAATGTTCACAGTCCCATGCAGGGAGAAGAAGGCAAGTCTCAGAGGTCTCCACAAAGCTGGACTTAATATAGGGAGGGTAAGACCATCCATGGCAAGTGGAGGAACGAGAGAGAAAGATAATATCTTTCTGACAATAATTGATTAACGCAGTGTTAAACTTCTGCTCTGAACTGCCCATTGCAGATCCAGAGCAGAGGGATAGACCTCAAGTTTAATGAAGACCATAAAAGCCACCAGACTAAGCAATGAATCCTTTTCCTGAGGACTAGAGGTTTGTCCTTTCGTTGCCTGAGCCCTCCATTTCAGCTTACACTGTAACAGTCATCAGACTAGCCAAGTCCAGATATAATGCTCTCTTTATTGTTTTATTTTTACCACAAAAACACCTCAGAGAAATAACCGAGGATCAACACCCTGTCACATTAAACATCTTAAGGAAAGAGAATAGAAAGGCTAGACTGTGCCCCAGAGATCTTACAATTTAATTGAAATTCCAGGAACACACCCAGATTTGAGGAAGGACTCAGTTTATTGTATTATTCTGCAAACCAGTTTTCTCATGTTCATCAAGAGAGAAAGTTTCCTTCTTCACCTCTCTGTTCTAAGTAAAATCCTGCGTTCTTCCTTCTTTTTTTTTTCCCCTCCAAACACAAGAGGAAAAGAGAATGAAAGGTAAGACCTGATTGAGTGAGCAACAGTGAGGGAAAGAAATGAGTATTTATCAATGTTCTTCTCCTTTTAAAGCACATCAATTCTGAAAGCTGCTGACAGAGGTCTTGCTTGTAACTGCTGGAAGAACCTCCAGGAGCTAATAATTTTATGTTCAGGCTTATGTAAAACCAGTTTTGATTAATTATTGATGCAAAGTTAGGAAAATGAACATTCGCTCTGCCTTGGCACAGCCCTATCAAATAAATGAAGCTGCGGCTGCGGCACAGCATGCCGTTCCACCCGCACTCCCGTCCAGCAGCTCTTCCTTAGCGGGGGCAGCCGGGGTTCCTCACGGGGGGCAGCGTGTCCCCTCCCACTGCAATGGCCTTTGGAGAGCTTGTTTTCAGGCTCCTGAAATCTAGGAGAAACCATGCCAGGCACTACCAGCTTTTCTTATCCACCTCAGGCAGAGTGGACCATATTCCCTTCCACGTGATCACTGAGCTGAGCAAATATGCCTCTTTTTTTAACTTTTGAGTTAAGATTAGTGCCTGCAATGTCTGTCTTACTTTGCCACTGCTTTGTGGAGCTGGCTGGGGTTCGACTGAAGGCACAATGTTCCCATGTCCAGCATAGCACTCCTGTGGGTTCCCGAACAATGTATCCGTGCACAGAAAGCAGTCTCAACAATAACTGCTTAGTAGAG
>NW_010553949.1:40147-53626 GCF_000687285.1 Phaethon lepturus | reverse complement strand
AAAGAGGTTCAGCAGCACAAAGACTGCAGAAATGGCTGCAAGCTCATGCTAGACACGCAGCTGCAGAGCTGCAACACACGCTTGTAAAAGGTGCAAAAAGTACATTTAACATTTTTACTGGAAAGCCCCTTGCAACACAAAAATCTCTACAGCACACGTAAATCAAAGGACTACACTTAAACTCCTTGATGCCAACAGCAAGAGTCAGACCCAGAGGCGGATACATACCTCTGGTCTCTACACATCTGTATTCCCACTCCATGTTAGACACACACAAACCTCCTTTTCCATTCTGCAATACCATGGATCCATCTCCACTGGTGTGGGGGGGGCTGCACCATAGTAGGTGGAGAGGGGAGTTTTATCAACTGCTTCTAGGTAACCAAACAGCCTAAGTCATCTTGCACTTTAATGAGCATGTCATATAGCCCTGTTCTTCACTTCTTCATTTTCGTGTCCTTTCCAAAGTGATGCCATTTTACATCCCACAGCCTTTTATAAGCTCCTGATGTCCAATACAGATAGTCTCTTCTTATCATCTTTCTTTTTTTCTTTTTAGCACTCCTGGCTTCCCAGAACCATTTTCTAGGGCCAGCTTTTTACAATGGTTTCAATTCTTAGCTCTTCGTTCTTCCAATTGTTCTTTACAGATATGGAGGGTGGGTGACTTAAAAGCGCCCTGGCTTAATTCAGCTCCCCTTGAACTCACTAGTATAGAAAACCTGAACTGCACATTTCCATTGATTTCAACAGGGGAAGAGTAAGGCAAGTGCATTGGGCTTTAGAAATTCCCCCCCTTGATGTTTTCCCATCACCCTGTTCCCTGTCATTAGCACGCTTTGTACCACTGCTCCCAGTTCTGCTATAAAGTGCGCTCCTATTCCCATTCTCTTTCGCACCTGTCCATCTCCATGCTTTAACCTGTTTGAATTTCTTTTTGTGAATTTTGTAGGACTGTAGCACTGTCTTGTGGAATAATTACCGCTGCTTTGTAATGGAGTTTACACTGAGTTATTCTCAACCAGAGCTTCATTTGCCTAGAAATACATCATACAGCCATATTATGGAGAGATCACCTGCAGCCTCGTAGCTCAGTAGCGAGGTTTTCTTGTCTTGAACAGTCAACACTATTACCCTCAGAACCAGAAGAAAATCTTTAATGAGAAATTTTCAAATAAAAGATTGCTTGACATTATAATTAATATGTACTTCATGTATGCACTATTCTTTCAGAGGAAACTAAATCGAGGCAGGTTATAACAGAACTTGTTGCTTCTCTATTTCCTAATGTCCAATTTTGTAGTGAAGTAGTGGAGAGCATGTCTTTAACTGAACTGTGGATGTACCAGAAGCTTTGTACTATACCCTAAGAGCAGTGATTGATAACCAGGTCACCCTCATCTCTACAAAGTTAGATCTGTACTCCCAATGACATCCTGCAAACTTTTTGGGTGAGATTTATCCTGAGAGGCACATGGTTTTCCAGCCAAATGGAAAACAGTCCAAAGACCTGAAGCCAAAGCCTTGGCGCAGTCCCAGCACTTAGGTGTTTTATTGACCTTCAGTATAGTCCCATGCAGCAAAACAACGTCCGATGTCTAGCTGGACCTCAGGTAGAAACTTTAATGGGTGCAGAGGCCTGAAGCCGCACCAAGGCAAAAGCCACCACCAGTGCCTTTGCCACTTGCTATTCTCATCGAATATAGACTAGACAGCAGATCCCTTGTCTGAACTTAGGTGCAAACTTACAAAAATGGCTTGTGAAGTCTTATTGATCACTCCTCTCCGGGCAGTTGTACAAGACTTTCTTCCCAATGCCCAAAATTATGTCTGAAATCAGTTTAGGGAATGAGCAAGTCTTTTAATTAAAACAGTCTGTTATGATGAATCTGTTATTACAAAGTCTTACCTATGTAAAACATTAATAATACAAATTTCATTTGTTTATGTCAGCACCAAGCATTAATTTTTAATGGCGAAACGTATGAGTTATGAAAAGCATTAATGCAAAACAAATCACCAACTGAGAAGGGAAAGGAAATCCATTTTTTAGGGTAAGCAGTGGGAATGAAATATTATTGTGGTTCTAACCAGGGAGAAAAAATATTTCTTAGGGCATCAAGAGCAATTAAAAAAACCCAGTGAAGCCTTGGGTTTTATCATCATGCTTAATATTAGTTCCATATCCAGCAAAGATTGCATCCATTTCATCCAGCCCGTGCCTTGACACCATCTCTGAGGAAGCCTCTTACATGAAATGACTCTAATTGCCATGCAACAGCCATGAAAGCAGATCGGATACATGCTGCATAATAGCCATCTTGCTGCCGCGAATGGATGAGATCCCAGAGAGCCCAGAAGTTACTCATGCTCACTTGGTGGGCCAAATTCATCACAGATGTAAATGGGAGACACTCTGTGTGATTTAGGAGTCACTCCTGCTTACACCAGCAATAAATTAACTCCAGCCGTTAATTGCCAACTCATTCTTACAGCTTATGATTATAATTCTGCAGGATAAATCAATACCAGCTCATTTTCAAAACGGGCTGTAAGGGAGTTGGTTGTGGTGGGCTGGTCCTGGGTCCGAGGCACAGCTACTGAGGAATTACAGCTTTTAATAGGACTTTTGCTTCTGCAGTACCTGGCCTGCTCACCAGTATTTAACCCTTCCTCTTGCAACAGTTTCAGAACAAGGAAATACTATTAAGCCTTGGGCAGAGTGAAAACAGAAAATCCTCAAGCGCTTAGGGAGCAAGTCTCACTGGTACTGGGCCAGCTCTTTAGCAGGGCTTATGATGGAGGGTTAAAAGGGGTTGTGTTGCGGGGACACAACCCCTGGTGCCTCTGTCCACAGCAACCAAGAGCACCCTTTACCACACTAGTACCCTCCGTGATTTTCAGTGAAACTGTCCAGATGTGTAAAGTGAAGTCATGTCTCCTTTTCTTATCAGTGTGTTGTGGGAACTGTCGCTGTAAGGGGTTTGCAGAATTCCCGTGAAGCTGGAAAAAACATCTATGCAGAGCATAGACACATCGGGATCCCAAATGTTGTGTTAACAACTCAGCGGGCTGGATGTTGTGCTCCGCAACAACGAGGGACCCAGAAAACAGATGTCAGTGGTGGGACAGTGTGAGTGGCAAAGCAGGACTCGGAAATCACTGCTCGAAGGGCCTTCGTGAGCCACACGGGGCACTACCCTGGCACGGCATAACTAACATTCTGTTTTGCTACAGTCTAGCTGTGACTGTTAAAGGACTGCTACAATGCCAGAGAATGGGGACATCGTCTGTTTTTAAGCTTTACAGAACTGGACCTTGCCTTTCTGCCCTAGTTAAGACTTCAGCATTATAAGCAATGTATCTTGTAGCTTCCACCTCTCTCCCATACTCTTCCTTTCTCTCTTTCTATCTTTCTTTCATGTCTCAGTCTAAAAAAGTTGCTGATATTAGCAATAAAGCAAGAATTTAATATCATCCTACAGGGTGCTACAACAAACTGCCCCTTGGTTCCATCGATTCAATAGGCCTGAAATATAGGAAGGCATCTAAGGGGGAAGAATACGAGATGAACTTTGCAGGTATAAATTCGGTAATATTGGATTTCTCCTAACACATTTCAGGTCTGTGTTGTGTCTCCTTTTGATGCTACAGGATCTCTGTTAGCTAAGCAATAGGTTCTTGTTGGTGAGGCATTTAGAGCAGGCTACAGTATTTCATCTCAACAGCTGCCCCAATATTACAATGTGTGACACATCCACTGCTTCATGCCTCCGATAGAGACACACCACCCAGCCTGAGAGCAGCAGAAACCTGGCTTGAAGCAATTTAAGGTTGTTGTCTTCCTCCCAGCATCAGTGTGTGAGGTGACATAAATATGGGGGAGATTGTGTCTGTAGGGGAGAAGTTGCTTTGCCAAAGACTTGATAGGAGGAGCAATTACAAGCATCTGGGACATGTGATGCTGTAATCTGTTATTTCTTTTCACACACACACACATTTCCCCTCCAATCTGTAAGTATCCATTTGGCAAGGTTATAAAATAATCAATTCTTAGTCTTTTTCTCTTTTTGGATACTTAGCAAATTGATTATCAAACTTCATGACTTGAGAAACGAGATTTGGTTTACCACACAGCATTCAAAAAACTGTCAACTTGCCTTGCCCTTCCTCTTGAGGGGAAGAGTCCAGATTACTCTGAAAGGCTTTCTTAGAAGTTCTCAGGCTGGCACTTTTCATGATGTTGCATTCATATTACAAATGAAGTAGGCAATTGCTTCCATGCCATCCTCTTGCCCCTTGAAATTAAAGCCAGAGGAGGAGCAAAACAGAGTAGCTCATTGCATTTTTATACCACTTTAGGAGTTGGTTTTGACCTTCAACATCCTTTCATTTGAGATTCTGGCTAATTTAAAATTATACAAAAGAGGACAGGGATGGTGCCTGCATGTGGCACAGAATACGGCAGGATATGCAATAAATTACATTTGCATTCCCTTTAGCAACGATTTGCACATAATCTGGTTGCTAGCCATTAGTTCTGTAGGTGAGGTCTCATGGCCAGGCCCCTGAGCCAGGCAGAAAGATGATGGGCTCATTTGTTGCAGGAACAGCATCATAAAATGCTGTTCAACATGATGTCTCTCGTGTTAAAATGGTATCAAAAACCCAGTGGTCAACCAGCAAATTGAAAAGACAAAACCATGTGTTTCAGGTGCCACATTTCCCAGAACTCCAAAAGCTTTTTATTTCTTAGAAATAGCAGTGGAGGGTGGGGGGAAATGAGCATTTTCTGGCCTGGGTTGTTCAAGCTACAGTCATGCTTGAAAGGCAGCACAGAACTGGTCCATATGTGATAAAGTTTGTATATAATCAATAAAAAGAACTTGAGATCTGCTTGAAGAGGGAAGGGTCCAGTGTTGATAACCTTCACAATTCTTTTTATTTATTATTAATACCTGCTTGCTGGAACTCTAGCAATAAGAAATAAGGAATACTAGGCAAAACAGAGACTCCTCTCTCCACTCCCATTCTATCTATGTTTTATTTTTTCTCTAACTCCATCTCATTCAGTCTATTGTCATTGAATCTTCTGGGACCACGCCTAAGAAACAGTGAGTACCTTGGGGCAGCAAACCACAAGTTTCTGAAACAAGTTGTATTCAAGCATTTTTTCCAAAATTGCCAAGGGGAACAATTGTGGCAACAGCTGACAGGTTTTTTACATTTTCTCATCTTCCAGCGTGGAGAATAGCTCCATTGCAGTGCCTCAGGGCAGAGGACAGGATATATCCCTCACCACAGGGTCTAGTGACAGTATTTGTCCCAGTGCTGGGTGCCTGTGACTTAACAACACCATGAGTTGAGAGGGAGAAAAGACAACCAAATGTAGGACATATAAATGTCTAATGTGTGTATTTTAAAAAAAGGGTTGAACCTGTGGTAGGAGAAGGCTATCAACCCCACCAGCAGCCTATCTACTACTTCTGAGCTTAGGTAGCTAACGGTGTCTCTGCATGGCCTTTAGCAGGCAGATAGACAAAAGCTGCGACTGTGCTTGGGTCCAGATGGAAGCTGGATGGTTGCTGCCAGGTATTGAGCTGCAGCTCAGTTTAGAGCACCCACCCAACGGTCTGTTACCTCCAATATTTCCAAAAGTTTCAAGACCCACCCTGCTTTATTCAGACAGGTACTGGTTGCAACAAAGCCTCACAACTGACTTTTCAGACATTCTAGGCTGGGTGCTGGTCTCATTTAGCTTGAAATAGCCAAAGAGTGGGTCATGTCTGACTATAATAAAAACTTTTCTTAAAGCTAAAATAGGCTTTCTGAGGTTCTTTATCAACCAGGAATGTCTCCAGGCACCAGACAACTAAATAAATACCTTTAAAAATTATATACTTCCCCAAATCCAGAAGATCAATCAGATTCAGAGCCTATAAATGCTGTAGAGTTTTGGTGGTTGGTTTCAATGGAGGGAGGGAGGGAGAGAGATGTTCTTGGTTTTGGGGGGTGGGGAAACCCTGCAAACTCTGAGAAGCAGAAACCAGTCAGGAGCACTGACAGCTTTTGTGTGAAACTTCTCCAGCAGCTTTACTGCTGGTACCAAGTAAATTGTTTCAAATTTTGCAGTAGTCTTACAAAATAGTCATAGGTGGGAATTTGAAAAAGGCAAGTTTCCTCCCCTTTGACCCTGGATCAGTATTTCGCTGGTCATCCTCTTGCTTCCAGCTTTACATCCTCTAATTTCAGTGGTATCAACTACCAGATCTAAATTTCTCTCCATCAGCTCTTTTATGCAGGAAAAATGCTCCCATGCAAGGTGTTTGCTAATAATCATCTTCAGGTTTATTCATTCAGTTATAGCCTGGAATGATTTATTATAGTTATTTCAACTGTCCCTACCCTTTGGCTCCCAAATTATTCTCTTTTCTGTTTACTATTATTATTTATATTATTGTAACTTTTAGTTGCGGACCAGAACAAGAACGTGCTTTGCATTTTTCACTGCCCAGTTTCCTGTGTGGGTTGTCTCTCTGTTATTTCACCGAGGGCCAATGTATGTATAAGCTGCAATTTTCCAGTATAGCACAGCTGTGTAGACACACTGCTGAATTCACAGACATATTCAGTATTTCTTCCCATGGATGCTTCGTAATACTAATATGAAATTAAAGCATCTAATTCAAGGCATCCACATTCTGAACTGTGGGGGCTCAGATTTCTCTCCCCTCCCTGCATTTTACAAGCCATTCCTTTTAACATTCCCCCCCCCGGATTTCTTTTATCTATCGATCTGCCACACTTTACTGTATCATACTAAGGTGTCCGGGGTTGTTTCTTGTGAAGAAAGGAGGGCAGTTTTGCCAAAGCTTGTTTGTAGCCAAATCAGCTCCTTGGACTTGTATTCTCCTGACAGCAGTGGTTGCTATCGACTTCATGGTTGTGTAAATGCACCCACACCATATTTTGCTGTGCCTTGAAGTCAAATCATAGCCCTGTGAAAGCCAGGGGAAAACCCCATTGCCTTCATTTGGCCATAGACCAGACCCTAACTGGCACTTAAAATTGTCACCACACAGTTGAAAAGCTGTTTAGCCAACGAGGAAGACTGCAACATCAGATGCCATTTGCTACTTGAAAACATAAAATCACCCTTTCTTTGAAATGTGAGCTGCTCATAGTATGACTTCAACAGTGATGTCTGTTATTTAGTACTTACTTTTAACTTAAATTTTTACCAGCAGTTTTAAAAAACTATTTAGTTTTAATCTTGTAGAAAGTTTAAAGCCATTTTTTATTAGTGTATAACTCTAAAATACCACTTTGGAATGACAAATTATCTCTCAAGCACTTACTAGATAGGTTTTACTTTACTGTTAGTTAATCTGACAGTGTTTTATTAATAATCAGCTCTTTTTGTATTGCTATTATGCATTTTTTCTATTAACACAGTTTATATCTCGAGCATCACCATTATAAATAAGACTGTGAAATATCTCTCAGATATGCTGTGTAGGAACAAAGCAGATAAATATTGCTTACAAATCACAGGCACTATTTTTTCTTGAATTTTCTTGCTGTTAATAAACAATGAAATATTTAATACGAATTTTAAGAAATATTTTTATAGGTGGAAATCAGATTATGGTATGGTCTACATCCACTGCAAGGGAAGAGGGAGGGAGTAGGTACTCTTTTATGATTTTTTGCATCCTTGCTTATGATTCATTGTTCGAAACCAGCCCATAGCTCACTGCCTATGCTCACCTTTGAGCACAACTCTGTAGTAGGAATAGCACAGGAAGAAGCTTGAATCTGGTCTTCTTCCTCTGTTTTAGACTATTTATTCCTAGATATAGTGCACAGTCTTGGTTCTTACATCATTTAAACCTAGTCCAGAGTTTAATGACTGGATTAACTTAATGATAATGCTGAATCTAATAGGTTTATGCAGGAGGTCTGTGGTAAGCCTGGTAGTTTTACAGAGCACAATTCAATGCACTTTTCTAGTGATTCACATCAGCGTTAAGTGAAAGAAAAAGAGGCTACAGAAGTCCAGTCCAAACACGGGGGCTTTCAGCTTTTCATTAACCCATACTTCTGACCACCTCAGTATATTTGGGTTATTTCATTGTCTATGCTGTTTGCCATCACTTCTCTGGAGTATAATCTGCAATTGGAATTAACACCTCATCTACGCCTTCTGCCCCGTCATTAAGATTGATGTGGAGTAAAAATGGTGCTAATATTGATCCTTTTTGGCATTCTGCTGGACAGCGTTTTCAACCGCACTTACTGCGCCACTGATTTCTTACCCTTCCTTTGTTGTCTGGCTGAAAATTTTCCATCTCTATCAACACCCACCATGCTTTGGAGAATTACTTGTGTGGTACATCTCACATGTCTCACAGAAACCTAAATAAATGCTGTCTCCTCCCATGCTCATTTTCAGAAGGATCATACCCCTCTCACATTGATTTGGACCCCCCTACTGAGTAATCAAGTGCTGGTTTGCACACCTAAGTATCTGATGGAACATTATTTGCCTACAATCATGTATGAGGCCAGGGAAGAGCTAAGACCCAAGTAGTTTCCCTGCCCATCCATAGGAACAGAAATTGGGCAGACTCAGAATTAATTGCCTGTCTCTCTCATTTCCTCCTTTTAAGAGTAGTATCACCTATGGGACGTAATTTTGATCTCACAGTTTAAAATCAGAAGTGAAATGGTTGCAAACCATACAGCCAAAAAAGTTTCCCAATTTCCCTGATAACATCCTAGTGATTTTTCATTTTTTAGCAATGTCAATAAGCCATATCTCCTTTAAGGCGCAACAGTATTGCTCATCTAGATGCTCTGTTGTGCCCATAAAGGGTGAACTCTGTTATAAATATTTATTTTAAATCTGATTCTGCAGAGGCTAAACTACCTGCCATTACCTTCAGTGAAAACCCTCCCATTGACTTTAACGGGTGATGATTATTAAGACTGAATTCTTACCACATGAGACCCACGAAACTGTAAAGTTTCCAAATCAGGCATATGTGTAAAACCAGAATATGCATCTTGGGAGAATGAGGTGCGTTCTGCTGGGAATTTTAATGCCAAGATAGATAAGTGAAATTATAAATGGCTCGAGCCAACACTTCATTAAACTGGCACAGAGATTTATGAACCCTCAAGAGCACAAGGTTTTTTCCACCTTTGAAAACATCAAAGAAAATCAGAGAAATAACTTTTTCAGTCTAATCCTCATGACCAAAAGCCCTGCTGAGCAGTCTAAGCAAGCAAACATATCAACACAAATGGAAACTGGCTTCTGAAAGGAAGGTTTGATCCAGAGAGCTGGATGATCACTAGGAGGAGTGATCAGTAAAAAGGAATTCCACTGTATTCAATTTAAGTATCTATTTTATCTGTTCCTTATCAACAGCTCTATTGACAACCTCTTCATTGCTTCCTAATTGTTTGTTCCATTTTTTTGTGCTTTTCTGTGAAGGGCTAGCTTGAAAATAGGAGTTCAGTAGCTTGGCTTTGTTATTTGTAACTCAGCCATCATTGATTTTATTCCTTTTCTAGTTTATAAAGGGCCTGCTTTTATTTCTGTTACAACTCCCTCCACACAACCCACAACATTTACTTGTATTCTTGAAGCTCTTTCTCATTCAAAACTATCATTAATTTGTTCTACATACTTTGATCTTCTTCATATCTTCCACTTCTTCGCTTACATCTAGCCTTCAGCAGCCTGGAGAGTGCTGGTATGGTAAACAGCAGAGAGATGAACCCTTCTTCCTAGTGAAAGCACTGCTGAGAGGCTATTTCATGTTTGTTCAGCAGAAACTGGACCAAGATGTTCATCTGTCACTCAAAAGCCTTATGGACTCTTCATGGTGTTTATCTGGTCTATCTCACACAGGATCAGAACATCTTTTCTTGGGTTTCAAGCTGCAGGGTGTGAATGTCAAACTGCATCATTGCCTACAATCACACCACTCATGAAAATTCATTCCAGCAAGAGTGGGCCAGGAAAGCCCGCTCCTCTCTCGGCAAAGAGCAGCTCTGTTGCAGAGAAGTTCTGGTACACATATATGCAGCAGGGTCTGTGAGTTCTCAAGTACAACCACAAAGGGATCAGAGATGGGGCTGCATGGCAAAGGCAGTACAAGAAGAGCTGCCAGCATCCTGGCCACTGCTCTGGCTTTGCCTTGGTCAGCAGCCCTGCAAGAAATGATGCAACATTCAATGTAAGACCTCAGTTCTTTATTCAAAACCATTGTAAATAAACTGTCCAAAAACAAAGCCCTGGAAGCTGTATTCAGAAGAATTTCAGTAGACATTCATGTATAAACCCTTCTGCAAACATGAGTTGAACTAATGATGCAACCTCTACAGTATGGTTTGCAGTGTTGTTTACCCCAGCAGAGAAAGGACACTGCAAAACTGAGTTCATTAACAGGATCTGAGGAAATTACTACATGAAGAAAATATTCAGTTCAGTACAGGGGCAAATGCAAAAGGAATATGGGAAAATTGTATGAAATGACAAACAGGATGGAGAGGGTGGACTGGGAGCTCTGCTTCCCATGTCTCGTAACAGGAGAACAAAGAGACACTTGACGGGATATTAAGAAGCAGCAAATTCAAAACTGATAAAAGGAACTATAAAAGGAACTATTTCTTCACAGTTTGTTTCATTGACAGAGGAAACTTCTGAGAATAAGAATTTAACAAGATTGCCTGGGGAGTGGCCACTAACTTGGATAAGGAGAATGCCCAGAATTAGAGCAGTTAATGCTACAAACCCTTGGATGAGACTTCACACAATTCTCTTAGAAAACTGTGTATTAGAGAAGAAGAGGGAGGGAGGGGGGAGATGGATTATCCTACATCTGTTTGTTGTGCAGTGCTTATACCTTCTTTAGAAGCATCTGGTGTTAGCCATAGTCATAGGCTAATAGACATAGCCATAGGCTGACCCAGGCCGACAATTATATTGTTGCCATTTTCTGGTGTCCCTTAGTTTTTTCTCTTCCCTCCTCCACCTGGTTAAAGCTGATTAAAAATCCTGAAATTAATTTCACACAACAATTCAAACTTGTTTTCATCCTGAAAGGTTAAAAATAGACTCTTTTTTTCTTTTATTTTCTTTTTTTTTTTTACCCTCAGAAACTTATGGTGAAATACTGAAATGAAAACATTTACTGCAAACACAGGTGCTAGTAAACAAAATATGTCAGTATACATTTGGAAAATGTTTACAATTCAAGGGTTTGGGGAGAGACTGAATATTTTAATAAGACGCTTGCTTTTATTGAAAAATACACTTCTTTTTTAAATAAAAAGGCTGGTTTTGTTGTTTTCTTTTAAAAAAGAAAAATCTTCATCAAGTCCCAAAGATGAATTCAAATGGCCTTGAAAGGGATTAGCACAGCTAGGAAACAGCAGCAGGTCTCATCCCGGAGCAGGCACGAACAGGTGAGCGGGATTTGACAGACTGAAAGATTTATCACAGGTTGAGGAGTGGAGGAGAGACGTGGAAGCCAAGTCCAGCTCCTGCTGTCCGCAACATCAACAGAAAATCCTTTTTTGAGACGGGCAGGAGCAGGATACGCTGTCCGCTCCTCCGGGGTGGCTGGCAGGTCTCCCGGGGTTAGCCCTCGTCCCCTTCCTACCGCCAGCCGTGCAGGGACCGCAATGGGAGACAAAGTGCCGGTGTGTTCTCAATTAAATTGATGAGATGGGGCTGCTAGCAGCAAATGCATCTCTCTCAGTCCCCTGGCACTTTGAAATGAGCCACTCCTCCATTTCCGTGTGGAGCAGGCTGCGGTAGGTGCTCAGCCATTCTGGAACACACCGAGTTACTTCAGGTTTCCTCTGTCTGCTGTTATCTTTGTCCCTTTGCTACACGTTAATTGATCTCTTCTTTTTCCCTTTTTGGCTGAAACATCTGCTTTTAATGCTCACAAACAATAAAACCTTTCTTTTTTCCCTGCTCACATGGGATGTAAATCCACAATGAAGGGGAAATGGAGAAGGGGGGGAAAGGGCTGCATGCCATGTTCCCAGCATTAGCATAATAACAGTGATTATGGCTCAGTGCAGCCCTGAGTGGCAGCAAGACTAACCTACCTCGGCTGAGCTAACCTAACCAACGTGCCTTTCACTAAGAGCACCAGGGCCTCCAAAACGTGTCGGTGGGCTCGCAGGGGTGCTGAAAGTTGGCTTGCCCCCTGCTGTGAGTACAGTTGACAGATTTCTTAAGAAACAGCTAGCAGGAGCAGTAAGGATGTCTAACACCTTCCCTCTGCCTTAGAAAAGTCAAATAAAATAAAATACTCATATGTAAAACTGGCCACAAGCCTTATCTCACGTGCACACTCAACTGCATCTCAGCAAGACACCCTCCTGAGAGCGTAAAGTCCTGAAACCCAAGCATCCAGTAGATCCAGTGAAGGCTGTATCTGTACTTCCAAAAAAAAGAGCCTCTTGGGTGTCTGTACAGATGGCTTGGGCTGCCTCCTGGCTCTGTCCCATCTGCTCACCTGCCTCACTACCTGGAGTAGGCAAACCCAGCCACCAGCGGGGCTTGGAGACCATCGTTTTATCCTTGTGGGTTGCTGACACGTCATGAAGTGTTCAGGACGTACCACCTCCAGGAAAGCACCTTTGTCTCAAAGTTCAGGCTGTTACTTGCACAAGGTGCTGCTTATTTAGAGGGGAGGGGGTAGGATGTGGGCACAGCTTTCTATCTCGTCACAGCCCTGCAATGCTCATGTTTCTCCAAAGCACAAATGCCACCTCCTCTAGTCAAATTCTGCCTCTAGCGAAGTCCGGACAAAAGGTCCTACTTGAGATATGAACACAACAGAGCAAATACAGGAGCTTGGCTGGGATCTGCCTAGCAGCTGTGCAGGTGAAAAATGGCCAGGTGCGCTCATGCTTCCATCTTCCATTTTCTTAGGTATGGGGTGAAGATCTCAATTGCTTTCAGAGGCATGTGGGTGCCTTATTGCCCTAGGGGCTCATGAAGAAACTCATTCTTCAGCTCCAGACCTGCACAGCCCTATGGCACCTGCTGAATCTAGGAATTTTGCAGCAGCAGGGCTTAAATCTTTCCATAAATGTGTTGTTATTGTTGTTGTTGTTATTATTATTATGTAATTAAAACCATCTCTATCATCTTTGACTTTACTGCTTTGCTTCACATTAAACAGCTCGGCACATCTAGCCACCATCATGAGCCAACAGCATGACTCAAGGTCCCCATAAGTTTACCTGCGGCAATACGTAAGTTTACCCTCTGTCAATATTGCAAAATCCTTGAAACAGCAGCAGAGCAAATTATCTGTGCCAAAGAACCACTCTAGAACTGCTGCCGGGGTCTGTTGTCAGCAGTGGGTCTGCTACTCCCACCTGCATTCATTCAGACACGCCATGCTGTCAAGGTATGAATCAACAGCCCCCCACCAGCCT
>NW_010553949.1:0-40116 GCF_000687285.1 Phaethon lepturus | reverse complement strand
TCTGTGTGAGGGGAAAGAGATAAAGGTATTATCGTTCAAGAATACAAACCCACCTTCCAGAACCACATGCAAGTGAGCCAGCCGTATTCGGCTCTGGGAGCCTAATGTTTAAGACTCAAAAGTCGCTTTCAACTGTATTTTCCCATTTCCAACAAAAATAAAGTGTTACAACTACAAGCTGTTTCAGCAAAGCCTCCTCAACAGATAATCGGATTTACATAATTGGGTGCTGGTGGGACTTCAATAAATCATCAACGTGGCAGCGTGTTTATTATAGCCACGCAGAGTAACTGCTCTTCGCAAATAGTTCCTGGTGCCCAAAATACACCACGTGCAACTGAGGGGGAGACAGAGATGTGGTTAGTTCTTGTGGACAGAAGAAATACAGAGAGGCTGGGGCTAATTGCCAGTGAGGATTTATTACATATCAAGAGCTGTGAGCTCAGTGGTTTGATAATGGGCTAAGGCTCCTTTGACTTGACCGCAGGTTCAGATCTAGCCTAGGTCATTTATAAGCACAAGCTTCTAGGAGACAGCTGTTTGTGGGTCAGCTTAAAATCAGCTGCATTTCTCACCTGCATCAACAAGACTTGTTTTGATACTTCGGTCTGATCACCTCCATGAAAAGCACAAATTCCAGAAAGGGAGAAAGAACTTCACTTCTACTCACAGGTGGTATTTCCACCTCTCAGCCATAGAGCAAGAGGGGAAACTGCTCTGCCATTACAATGGAGGTATATATCTAAATGCAATATTGTATGGATTTTCACCAGCCTTTCACCTTTCACCAGCCCTGGGCTTATGTGCACCTAAAATGAGCTGTGATCCAGCTGTTTCTTCTACACATCTAAAAGTGAGAATAAATCCTTCTCCAGGGTTAAACGGGGGACAAGGACAGAGGCCGCCAATGTATCTGTCTGGCTGGTATCTGTCTATGGATGATGCCACATGCCAGGAACAATTGGTGAACAAAGGCTATTTGTGAGTTGAAAAACAGGATTGCCAAAAGAGATGGAACACAAATGAGGTTTTAATCCCCCAGCCCAATCTTCCCTGGTACTGCCTGTCTGCAAGAGCAGGATTTTATCAATGTGGTCCACAGGGAACTTTTCTGACCTTCAGTTTGCTGGAGCCTGGCAGCGCATTGCACTTCTCCAAGATGTGTGAAGACAAGTTTTCAAAATACACAGATGCTCCTGTGAGCTAGCCATAGCACAGCACAATCCACACCAGAACACACTGTGTAGGCTGAACTCCGCAGAGGAAGACTCCGCATAGCTTACGGGTCCTGCAAATTCACAGGAACAGGTAGATCAACATTTTCTGCGCTTTTCATTGCCATTGAGCTGACAAAGTCAAACACCTTGGGACCTGTGTATTTTCCAGACTAGATGAAAACAACCTTCCCTACTTGCATTTGTAGGGCTCGCCAGGTTAAAGAGGAAGAGAAAATTGTGTATAAGACCCACAGCTATACTACACAGGAGACTGACTTGAGTGTTTGCTGGAAAATTTAGATTTGCTTGTATTCTACAGCCTCCTGCAAGTGTTTTCTATACCTGGTTCCCCCACCACCTCACCCCCTCTGCCTGCCTGTCTGCTAGATAGACAATGCCAGCACTAGTATTTTCTCAGCTGCCAAAGCACATTGGCCTGGGACTTCATTTCTCTGTATCACAAGGTACCAGCAGAAACCTTGTCATTGCAATTTTTCACATATTTTCTTCTGCTCTGTTTTTTTTTATCTCTCTGAAATCGCAACTCCCCAGCTCGTCGCTGTAGGCTATTACTAGACTGAAACAAAACTTATTCTCAGTCCTGAACAAAATGAATAAGGCAAAAGAAAACAGTCACAACAAAGAAAAAGTTAATGCTTGGAGTAATATGCATCAGATTTTCCATCTGCACTGGGTCAGCAGGGTCAGGAGAGTCAGAAGGGACATAGGAGAGGATCACATAGCTGCTGTCTGCTGTCTGTGAGCAGTTTGACTGATGGCTTTGCCTAATGAACTGGCAGGTGACAGGTCCACCACATTGTTGTGTCCACAATATTTCTATCTCATAACATGGCAAATTTCACTTCGAGAGGTTGCATCCCAGCTGCGGGCTTGGAATTAAGGGTGCCAAATCTACCATGTATACAGATAGGGGACTGTGAGCACTACAAGACATTTTGCAATGATGAGATGCTAAAGAGATGCCCCCGGGGCACAGGGCTGTGTTTGACTAATATAAAGCACCGTTCTTCCATGTGCTAACAAGCAGCAAAGCCAGCAAAGCAGACTGAGGCAATCCTTCCATTTTCACCTTTCGTCCTTCCTCTTTCCTACCCTGCTTTCCTCCACTCATTTTTTTTCTCTTTTCCTCCATCTCTCTTTTGAACATTTCAGCTGAAGAAATGAGGTTTGTTGTTTCACTGGCTGAGTAAACTTTGAGAGCTTTAAGAAAATAAATAGTAAGTCTTGCTCGCCAGGTGGGTTCTTCCCCATATCTCAGCTCCAGTCACAACCCTAATTTAGAATCTGCAGCCAGTTAACGAGTACAGCGGAGACATAGGCTCGGTGCGGCGGATCTCTATACAAGCACAAGCATGCACACACTTCCAGATGTTTCATTTTTTTAATAAAGATTGGAGCCGTGTGAACAGAAAGCCTTCAGATTTGAAAATAACAAAGCAGCCCATGAGAAGGGTACTTACTCAGGGCACTGGTGTTAGGTTGGGGGCTTTTGCTTGTTTGTTTGCTTAATCCTGAAATATTATGCAGAATCCGGCTCTTGAACATTTTTTTGTTTTCTTACACCAAAAGTGGTCTCCAAAGGAATGAGCAAAATCTGCGTATTAAATCAAATGTATTTTCCTGCCCACACCCCCTCCCCACTCTAACCTCTCTCTGCACACTTACACAGACACACAACTGCTTTTCATAGCAAAGCTATAATTTAACAGCTAATGCCTTGCATGAGTACCACCCCTTCCCAAATTCTCCTGCTTTTCAGTCTCTATTCAAATTCAAAGACAGATTATTTTAGCTCTACAGCCGTGGAAAAAAATGAAATGACAATATTTGAAGAAGCTGCTAGTATTTCTTTTCCCCCTTTCAGTTCACACCCAGGCAATGTCAAGTGTAATTCTCTTCTTTCTGCCTCTGTAGGTACAGAGACACTTGGGAGCCCAATAAATATGATTCCAGAACTGGAACTTCCCATTGTAGACATGAGATGGGTTTTCATTCTCAGATGAGTACCCAGAGCTCTGACTGAGATAAAATTTTAAAAAGCACCCTTTGCATTTACACCACTACAACTGGTCCAGACCATGGTTTGGGACTTACTCTATTTGACTGAGGCACATCAAGGCCCAATTAGTTGCCTGTGAGGCAGTTAATTGGTAGGCAAGACAGGGATGTAATGCAGCAAGGTTTGGCCTTTATGCCTTTGTACAGCACGCTGTGCCAGGCGTTTGCCTGCCATGGTAACCAATAATGGCCAGCAATGAGGGACAAGGTTTGTTTTCACTTAAATATTGTTGTGCACCTAGTAGTGAGTGGAGGGGAAGTTCCGCTTAGAAAATACAGCCTTAGATACAGCAAGCTCCTGTGCCCCTCTCAGAGCCAAAATCAAGAACTTCCCAACCAGACTGAGCAACTTGTGCCTTCGTTTTTTAACACTGAATTACATCAAGGTGGAGAGACCTTTTCACAATTTTTCCAGCACTCTTTACGCTTTACACCAGACTTGCCAAACCCAAGCTGTGGGGTACAGCAGTGAAGCTGATCAAAATGAGATACAGTGAAGGGAATTAGGCAAAAAAAAGAAGCATCATAATCAACACCAGGTGTAGGCCAATTAAACAGCCGTTCCCATGTGCTCACAGGAGGGCACTCACTCACAATTTACCCAAACAAATCCATGCTTAAAAACTCTCAGGAGTTTCACAGAAAAATCACATTTCTCTTCAGGGCTCTTTAAAAAATATTTGAAAGCACTTCCGTCTGTACACACCAGCTTTGCACACCAGAAACAGCTCCCTCTCAGCCCAGGAGAACCGATCAGCCTGGATTAAAGTGCTGGCAGATGATTTTTCCTTACAAAGAAGTAAAAGAGTCCTTCTTCCCACAGCTCTCTTCCTTCAGCTGCCTCTAATCCTCCTCTGACTTTCTTCAAGGGGGTGTTGGCTTTTGGCTTATACCTTCAGAAGGTATCTTAGGGGCAGGTAGGTGTTCAAGTCTGATTTATTTATAGGATCCAGGCAGCCAGTTCTCAGGTTCCTTTGAAGCCCTCCTAGGATCAGTGGTATATTTATTCCAAGCACAGCTTTCCTTCACTGCCTCATTGTTTGATGTGTAAGAAGGTGCATGTCAAAGTAGACAGAGTTCCACTATGACCCATCAGGAGCTACTGCCCACCCTACCTCCATCTTGTCCAAAGCAGCTATCTATGTCTCAGCCCCTTTTGCTGAGACAAGCACAGTAACCCCAACTATCCATGCCAGCTCCATCCACAGTAATGAGCACCCCACATCCTACTTGGGTGGACGTGCACCCCAGGCCAACCTCACTTCCCCTTCAATATACAAGCCAACTTGTGCCACCTGAGTGTGGTCCCTAGTTATAACCCTATTTGTGCCAAAAATCCCTTTTCTTTGGAATGCTGGAGCTAGTTAACTTGATTTGGCTGATGGAAAGGTGGGGTAAATCTTGAGTTGAACCATGTTATTGTCCATTGTAGCAATCACTAGTGTTGATACAAGATACTTCAGGTCTGCCAGTGCCTTCACACACACAGAATCACACACAGAATCACTAGGTTGGAAAGGACCTTCAAGATCATCAAGTCCAACCATGAATCCAGCGCCACCATGTCCCCTAAACCATGTCCTGAAGTGCCACATCCACACGTTTTTTGAACACTTCCAGAGATGGCGACTCCACCACCTCCCTGGGCAGCCTGTTCCAATGCCTGACCACTCTCTCAGTGAAGAACTTTTTCCTAATATCCAATCTAAACCTCCCCTGGCGCAACTTGAGGCCATTTCCTCTTGTCCTATCGCTAGTTACTTGGGAGAAGAGGCCAACACCCTCGTCGCCACAACCCCCTTTCAGGTAGTTGTACAGAGTGATAAGGTCTCCTCTCAGCCTCCTCTTCTCCAGACTAAACAACCCCAGTTCCCTCAGTCGCTCCTCATAAGGCTTGTGTCTTCTCAGGATTCCCCCCACTGGTCAGTAGAACAGATCAGTAGACATGTAGCAAAGGATTTCCTAGGGTTTTGTATGCCTCCCTCCTCACCTTACTGCCAAACACAAGTCTTAGTGCTACATGCAAAGGACTGCAGCACCAGCAGGAGCACAAACCACAGGTCACTTCTGCAGTGTAGCCAAGTAAGGGCAGGACAAAAAAAGCTATTTTAGGCTCAGAAGACACCTCTGTGGGAGCCAGACTTAGGGATAGGATTCCTCCATCCACGATCCTGCTTTTCAGTTGATAAAATCCTCCTGTGTGGTCTTCTGTCAACTGTAGTTGAACCTTCTTCCCCTTACACTTCTGTAACAATAAATCCTGTCATCTCATGCTGACAATTGATTTTGCATGTGTAACTAACAGGCATGGTGGGAAAAGGGTAAAGTATTATCCTCTGGGTCTAGACATGAATTCAAGGCTGCCTTCACCTATAAACAGTTATTGATTATTCACTTGGAAAGTCAAAGGCAGAGAGGGACGATACTAGCTACATAAACCTTGGCAAAACGTTGCCTATAGATACTGGATTGCCTTCATCACACTAGCCTGACGGCATCTGAGTATGTGCTGATCTTTGACCTTGACCTTATGATAACTGAAGAGAGGTCCCAGACCCTATCACAACAAAGCAGCAGCTTTGCCTGACTGCAGTAGGAAATGCACACATCCACACCTCCTTGGATTCCTCCTGTTGTTTTTGGTCCTCAACAAAATTACAGAAGACAGTCACCTCGCTGTTGTACTGCTTAATGCTGGTCCTCATCTCTGTTTGAGGTTGTTGATTGTCATCAGGAAGGCTGTGGCTGCCTCTGCCACTTAACATTAGGATTTATCACATCAAATGTCATCACCTTTTTAGTTTTTATTTTCAAGGGATTTCTGTTCTAACTACATTATCTGAGGGGAAAAAAGAGTGTGTTTAGCATGAATGAAACTGCCTGGAAGCTCTCCTAAGGGTTTTAAATTTTAGAAACAATGCCAGATTAAAGAAGCAGCTCCCTGAGCAGCAGAACCAATGAAGCTGGGCAATGGAAGGATTTATGTCTCAGGACTCAAGGCCCCTTTAAAATTTCTGATATCTAATAAGGGTTGATCTAACACTGCAGCCTGGGGATATTATCAGGGCTCCTCCTCTCCTCCATCCATCTGTCTGCTTTCATGAAATCCATAGGAATTTAACATTTTTGAGAGTTTGACCCATCTGCCAAGTTTGTTTGACATAAGCCAACAGGTTCTAAGATTGTCACGTGGGGTCTGATAGATGCATGGACACTTTATCACAGACATCTCAATTCCCTAGGAAACTAAGCTAAAACTCTTGGGTTCAGTCTCTACAACCTCCTATTGTGCCTAGTCGTTTATAATAATGTACAGTGAGCATGCCCTGCTCCTGCAAAATGCTGACACAGTTTGTGCCAGGGCTGAAATAGCTACCCATCCTGCAAGCACAATTCACTGTTAGTACCGTGCCCTATTCATGGAGAGAACAATACTTATATGGCTTGGCGAAGACAATCCTTACAAGCTGAATCTGCAGGGCATGCTCAGTAAGGCTGTCTCTGTCACTGGGGATGAGCAAGATGACAGATGTTATATGAGGCCATGGCTGAAAGAGAAGAGAAGCAATATATATGTATATCTATCAAACAGCCTGGCTTGTGCAACTAATAACACCAGATCTTAGGTCAGTTTTACTAATGCTTATTTCTGCCGTTTCCTCGGGTTTTTTATATTCCCTTTGGCTTGGAGTATGTAAATAGACTGATTACCTCCTGCTTGATTCTGTTTCCAAAACACCATCTTTGCATCGCTTTCGCTAGGGAAGAAAATAATTGATGGTGTAAAACCAGTTATATATCTTTTTATTATTATTTGATGGCAGCATTTCCATCATTGTTATGATTGATCAAGCCTTTAAATCCTGTTCAAAACCTACATCTTTCCTCAGTTCCTGCCACTGTCCATATAAGTACCAGGAGTTCATATCCAGCAATTCTTTTCTCCTTCTTCCTGCCTATTCCTTTGACAGGGGCTGTCAGAAGAGGTTTCCATCTGCTTTCCAGAGCTGAATAACCAGTTCATTATAAAGTCAACATGACAGGCTGTGGAAAATAGAATGAACACCTTTCCATAACCACTGTATTTATGCAAAGAGAGATCAGTCTTCAGTGGGGATGCTTATTTTTGCAGATGTCCCTGGGCTGGGAAAACAGCATGGACCAGAGACAGCAAAAGGATTTTTGTTGTCAGTGGTGTAGAAGATTGCAGCTCCAGGGAAAAAAAAAAGTCAGATATTAAAAAATAAAGTGCATATTAGAAAAAATGGAAAATATTAGAAAGAGTCTGATCTAAACGGGCAAGAGCAGTCGTGTCCTCAGACAGCTATCTCAGCTTGCCTAGCTTTGAGTTTAAGATAATTGAGGTTTCATCAATCTGAGAGCCTTGATAAAAAAACAAATTAAAAAATAGACAAGGGAGAGACAAGTTCTGAGACTCAGAGGTCTCCGCTTGCAGGGACGAGGTTGTGGCGAGGTCAGGTGGAGCTGGGATCCCCTACCAGGCACTTTAATTAGTGACAGTTACATCTCTACCAGGAAGCGCTTTCACTTTGTAATGTGGCTGTAATGTCCTGAGACAACATTTGCCTTGAAACGGGTGGCTAAGCAAATGTACATCCGTGGGCAGGCTGTGGAAAAACTGGCAAAAGAAAGAGATTTCATCTTCCTCTTATCTCAGTAGGTTCTTGCTGGCATTGCTCCTTCTCATCTCTCTAGGGCAACACTGCAGTGACCACTGTAAAGCAAAGTCCACAAGCAGCCTGAATCCGTTTTGCCAGAGATGACAAAAGTTATAGAAGTCATACGAAAATCATACACATAGGTCTGATTTTGGGACCTGTTTCCCTGTCAGCAGGCTTTGCTCATATCTGAATTAGAGGTTAGCATGTAGATAAAGAGTTTTACTTGCTTGCTTTGAAGCATCCCTCCTAACTCAGTGAGCACAGATGAGGGTGCAATGAGGATCGCTCACATTCTCTGAAGTAGAGAAGTGCCTAGTATCTATCAGGATTGGTGCTCTAAGCATGCTGACCACACACTCCAGCTGAAGATCCAGCTGCCTGCAGAGCACATCGCACCACTGGAAACAGGGCCCTGGTTATTCAGAGGGCCTGAAGTTCAACATACAGTGAAATCTCAATTTCACAAGGATTTCACAGCTGATAACATTCTCCTGCTACAAATAAATACATAAGAGTTAAATCCATGCATCAGGCACAATGCACACTTAAAGAATGATTCCCCCACACTGGAGGGAGGGTCTGTGCGCCCACCATAGAGTGAAACTACAGTGCGAAATGTGGCTCAGCAGGCCAGCCCACATTTCAATAATGTCATCACATTTTTTCTGGGCCCATCTCAAGCTGTTTATATCTGAAATTGACACATTTTATTGGGTCTAAGTAGTATCATAAAAACAATAACAAGCAGCCCTGACAGTTTCTCCTCCCCTGCTGTCTCAGCCACTGCAGCCCTGACCTTCTCCTGTCTGTATCCAGTCCATATTTCAAAGGAAAAGAGCCTCAAAAACTTTTTCCTTGCCCTCCAAATTTTGCTACTGCTTGAAATACTGGAAAACCTTGGGGCTGGGGGGGGGGGGGGGGGGTGTACAACGACCATAAAAAGTGTTCATTTTAAAAAGAGGTAAAAGGAGATCTTAACCAAAAAAGAAGATGGGGAAATGTGTGTGGTAGGAACATTATCCATCTCAAGAAAACCAGTGTGGATGGCCATGAAATTAGGCTTTTATCACTCCAGAACATGACTATCTTTATCACATAGACTTGATCACACACAAAAAAATTTAGCTAGTGCATAATAACTTCTAATTCTCCCCATCCTAAATCTGTTAGGAACGGAGTAATCAGCTCTACCTGACCATATCCACACACTTTAAAATCTATCTGGTACCACTATGGTCTCTGATCACATCAGATATCACAAGTCAGACGGGGTTAGTGTTAGCAAACAGGCACCATTTGACCTCCAGAGTGATCTGAGATACAGCGAACGGTGGTTACATTTAGCGAGTGTCCACTGGGTCTCTTATCCTCCAACACAACCAAAAAACAGCTTGATGTCATGGGAAGCAATAGGATGGACTTAAAACCAAGCCCATTGGTATCAATTCCTCAGTAGCAGATCCACCTAGACTCACGTATTGTATAGGAAAAGCAGCCACCTGACACTCATTACTGACTTGGGGGTCCTGGTGGATGAAAAGCTGGACATGAGCCAGCAATGTATGCTCACAGCCCAGAATGCCAACCGTGTCCTGGGCTGCCCCCAAAGCCGCGTGGCCAGCAGGGAGAGGGGGTATTCTGACCCTCTGCCCTGCTCTGGGGAGACCCCCCTGCAGGGCTGCATCCAGCTGTGGAGCCCTCGGCACAGGAGAGACACGGACCTGTTGGAGCGGGGCCAGAGGAGGCCACAGCAATGCTCCGAGGGCTGGAACAGCTCTGCTGGGAGGACAGGCTGGGAGAGCTGGGGGGGTTCAGCCTGGAGCAGAGAAGGCTCCGGGGAGACCTTCCTGCAGCTGCCAGGGCTGAGAGGGGCTGTTAAGAAAGATGGGGACAGAGTTTTTAGCAGGGCCTGTAGCGATAGGACAAGGGGTGATGGTTTTAAACTGGAAGAGGGGAGATTTAGACTAGATATAGAGAAGAAATTTTTGACAATAAGGGTGGTGAAACCCCGGCACAAGTTGCCCAGAGAGGTGGTAGATGCCCCATCCCTGGAAACATCCCAGGTCAGGCTGGCCGGGGCTGTGAGCAACCTGCTCTGGTTGAAGAAGTCCCTGCTCACTGCAGGGAGGTTGGACTAGATGACCTTAAAAGGTCCCTTCCAACCCAAACTGGTCTATGATTCTGTGTTGTGCAGATGCATAACATTGTTGTTTAATCCTTTTAAATCAGTTTATTTGTACTCAGTCCCTGACAGAGACACCTGTAAAGGGTTAAATCAATAAAGCAAAGTGGATGCCTATAGGCAGACAGTTCATTTCCCAGTATCAAAGATATTTATACTTTCTCTATGTCTGAGTTATTGTGATAAATATGTTGAGGTTGTATTATTAGTAAGATAGTTGCAATCTCATGGAACTACTTGCTGTAATACAGAATTCATGAGCTCCTGGCAACAGACTGTATTAAACCACTTAACAGAGGTCACTTCTCCAAAGTTTAGACATTTACATTCTAACCAGCAGCCTGGCTGCAAGCAGTGATTTATCCTCGGCTACTCACCCACCAACCGGAGGCTGCTAGGGAGCTGAAGAAGGTGGCTGTGTTACTGGAACACCTCACAGTGACCTGCAGGACAAAGCCGAGAGGAAGGGTTAGTTTACACAGATCTGAAAATGACATTTTATTCCTCCTCTTTAGCAAAATAATAAGCTGTATCCACAAGGTTAGAATAGCTATTTAATATGGCCTCCAAAAACGGTAGCAAAGTGAAGGTGCTGTAAAGAAGCCACAGGTACTGAGACTTGTAAAGAGCATATTAGTTTTTCCTTAAATCAGCATCTTCAGGGACTGCAGCAACAGCCAGCGTCCCAGAAACAAAGCTGATAGTGCCACCTACTCCTTTGCAAACTATAAGTTAGTCCTGAACCAGTTTCCTGAAACGAAAGCTACCTTGGAAACCCACCTACAGCCTGCTTGACTGGCAAAAGGAGCTACTAAAGCAAGGGCATAAAAAGAGAGATAGACTCCATTTTTCTCAGTAATTAAGCAGGAAGACTCAGACACAGACACAAATACACACACACTTCAGTGGTCAAAGAAAGGAAGACTATGGATTGACAGTGGCTCTGATGACTTACACAAGAGTTTGCATTTCTCTCTGCCAGCAGTTTTCATTACCTGCTTCCCCGCTGTAGGGGTCCCAGCTGGGAGAGACTGCTCAGTGGATGAGCTTCCCCCAAAAGAGCATTGCCAGATGTGCCCCCTCCGGGTACGACTGCTCGCAATCTGCAGCCTGAGTATCATTCCCACACAGCCTCTGGCTGCAAGGCCTGAGCCTTCGCCGAAGTTGCAAAGACAGGATTTTTTTTTTTTCCCCTCCAGAAAAAGAGATCTATTTATTGGGGAAAGAAGAATTATAGCAAAAATGGTAGAAATAAAACACCATTCTAAAGTCTGGGCATTTTTTTAAAAAGAAAAGGATTAGTTCATAAAAAAATGGGTAAATAATAGGTTAGTCCATCACACAAATGCATTCTAAAAATAACTTTATTGAATCTAAAACATCTATAGCAGCTTGACCTATTTATCATTTTAACATATACCTATAGTCATAATGAATTTATTAAAATGTTATATCCCATAATCTGCCTGATCAAACTCAGATAAATCATTGTACTTTGAACATCTTGTTAACAAGTAATTAATCACAGCTCCAGAGTGCAGCAAAGAAGCTAATTTTGATATTTAGTTTTCTTGGTGGCATTGGTAATGCATTCTCCAGAGCTCTTGAGTCCTTCTTGAGATCAGTAGAAGTCAGGTGTGATATGTAGAGATGTCTCCCTTCATGCAACAAAAAATTATCCTGATTCAGTCTTCTCCAAGTAATGTATATACCAAAAATACCAATCTGGATAAGATACAGAAAGCCAATTTATTTTTAGGATATGATACTATGGCATGCAGGGCAAATCCCTATTGTCTTAATCCCCACATACTGCTACCAGGTTAAATACTGGCTTGATGCAACCATATTATTTAAGATTTTCTTTCCCTTTTTTTTTATAATAAAAACCTCCCAGCAATCTCCTCTCTGTGTTCTAATGCTGTAAATAATTGATCATACTGATAAAACATTTTGGCTTGACCAAAGCTAACATTTACCCTCAATATCTTCAAAATCAATCAAAATAACACTAAGGGGCTCAGCATGGGGCCAGTTTCACAGGGGCCATTAAACTATCATTTTGGTCTGGGCATTTGTTTGAATAAATTGTTTCTGTTTGTTATCATTTCTTAGTAAAACTAATTAAGAAACTAATTGATTGTTTTGTTGTTCTACTAATTAACTCCATATGGTGCACATCTCCATGGAGATACTGTATGAGTTATTGAAACTTCAGTGATTTAATGCGTCACTATTGGATATGGGGACAATTCTTTAAATCTAAGCGTCCTTTCTATTTAAGTCTCCTTTTCAGATGTGCTTTCTGTCTTTTCTGCTCCTCTCCTTGGTTATATACATCCTATGCATCCAACTATATAAAAACAAACAATTTGAAAGGCAAGCTAGCCAAAGAAGATGGAAATGTGGACAATTACCATGAGAGCACCTTATTCTGCGACTAAATGAGGAAAATGTTGGCAACTTTTCTTCCTAGCTTTTTTCTTTGCTTTAGGCTAGTGAGAGTAAAATCTTTAGGTTCACTCAGTAGTCAACAGAGCAAGGTAGGTTCCTTACATCAGTAATTCAACAACAACCTTGCTCCGCCTCCAGCTTCTAGACGAGCCATCCTCTATCTACATTAAAAGCTGAGAAAGATTAGCACATAAATAAGTCCTTCAAGGCATCTCCTGAGTGCCCTTAGCCATCACTAAAATCAGGACCTGTGCACACAAATCTCAGAAAAGCAATTAGTGATGCTATTTATGTTATTCTACAGGCAACACTTCTTCCTGGGATTCAGAAGATACAGGTTCAAATCCCACTTTTGCTACAGTCTCTTCATGCTTTATATTATGTTTGTACAGATCGACCATATGGTATCTAAAGATCCCAAGCATCTGGGTAGCACAAGTTATTCATGTTCCTGCAACAGGGAACCTGATCCTGTATGTCCCTGGCTATTTTTATCCATTTTAAGTCACAGCCTGATGCCTGCTCTTGGGTCACAATGGCAAAAATTGAATCCAGGACCTCCGATTTTAAAAAGCACTAGGTTTGTCTCTCAATCATCTCTAAAGTTTGAAGGAAGAGCCATCATTCTATCAGACTAAATTAGGGTAATTAACCCTTCTATTGAGGACAAGGCAGCAGTTGGTAAGACAGCCCTTTGGTCAGACACGGGTTTTACACACCAAACAAAGCACACACTGAAAATTAGGTTCAAAAACTAATTTGTACTCCAAAGAATTTTTGGTGAATAAATAAACACAGCATGGGGTAAATATCCAGAGCGCTCTTTAGTGGGTGGCTTTGATGAGAATGGCTGGATAAATCCCTTCAAATTCACCTGTAGTTGAGTTTAACGATGATGAGAGACTGGACTGGACATGGAAGAATTGCCATAGTATTTCAAGGTTTCCAGCTGTCTAGCTCAGATATAGAGGGCTGAGTGCATAAGCACCATGTTCAAATGACTTCCCTGGGGTCTGCGCTTGATGATGCGAGAAAGCTTTCGAGTTCCAGTGATCCTGAAAGCCAGACTGGCAGACACTTTAACTTCCAGTAGAGACACCTGTACAACCTACCTCTGCAAGGAGGCAGATGAAAAGGCATCTCCTGGTCCACTGAGTCTGCAGTGGAGTACCTGGACAAAAAACAAGTTTGCATGCTTACTCACGTCCTGAGCAAGAAAAGGAAGGAGTTAGATCCAGAACGCTAAAAGCCTCGGGTAGTCTTGGCTACACTTCTCTGTAGCCTCAGTTTTCCCTGTACTTGAGAGATTTTTTCTTGAGTCAAACCATTTAGGGAGTTCTCTTGAAACCCCAGCTCCTACATCCAGGTGAGAACTTGATTCAGGGTTTTTTCCATCTTTTTGTCCTAAAGAAATGGGGATCATGCACTCATTCAGTTTGTGTGTTCATCCCAACAATAATGTTGGAACGTGTTGTTCATTTTAAGCCAGCTTGCCAGAAAGGTAACACACTTTAAAACACACTGGACTCCTATAGATTCCTATACAGGTGGCTGATTAGAAGGCAGAGACTCTGTGCCTTTACTTGGGGAATATCTGGAATATGAGGCCAACTATGTTACTAGGTACCAAAGAATTCACATACAGCAGAGCCGCTCTAAAGCTCTCAACTACAAGGCTTCAACAGGGACTCACAGCACTTTGGACATTGGAGAGATCAATACACGTGGTAGAGGAAACTAGGCACCCTCAGTGCTGTGCCTTGCCAACTGTGCTCTGGTTTGTTTTCAGATAACTCTGTAATTCCTGTAATTGGAGGAAAAAGAACAACAGAAATGCAACCCAAAGTATGCTCTAAAAACTCAAAATCCTGAAACAGAATCCTGAAACATTTTTCTGTCAGTATGTCTGTGTGCCTACATACATGCATATACATGTATTATCTGTAAACACAAAGTATCAGGCTTTTTAAGCTAGGTTTATGTTTTGGAAGTTTTAGGAGTATAGTCTGACTTAGGGTTCAAATCCCAGGGGCTGTCATTGTTGGACCTCGTTTTTTGCATCCCTGAGAACATTCATTCCTGAAGCTGACATATTACCCAGGACTAAGAGAAGAGGAGTGAGTGGCAAATACTAGATCTAACATATGGAGGATTTGTCTCAGGCTGATGACTTCTCCAGCACACTTATCTGTGTTCAGTGGCTGCTCCTTCCACCTTTCAGTCTTCCAGGATCCAACAACAAACTTACCAGGGCAACAGCAAACCCTACCATCCCATTCCATCCTCAATTCCTCCTTAATCTAGTCTGCTTAAGTAAGGAAAGGTCCAGAACCACCAGGACACTGCCTGGAGACTGACGCAGAGAGTCACAGAGCAAGAAAGAAAAACAGTGAATAGGAGGATACTTTTTTCTCCCTTGTACTCTTTAGTATTCAGCCCTGACCTATTTTAGCCTTAAGACTTGCGTTGTGACTGATGATTGCTCTCCTCTGGCCTTTGTTTTCAGCTTTCAGATTGTTGATGTATTACAGAAATGATGTTGTCTGAAGCACCTCGGCTGATCACTGAGGCAGCAATCAGCTCACCCTTCGATGAGCCATTGAGACAGTCAGGCGAGCGGCCGCATTAGCCTGTCAATTTTGGCTCTTCGAACAGTTAGAACAATTTTGGTGAATTACAAGCAATAGAAAATCACTTTAGCTGCTCATTAGCTGGGAGACAGGAACGATGATAAATGCTCAGGGACTTTGAAAAGGCTTATGCACACACAGCCTCCCTCCACAGCAAGGCCCATTTAACCCTCGTATTGCTCAGAAAGTAGTGGTAGTTACAAGCCAGCCACCTACTAGGCTCTGCTCGTGAATTGGCAAAAAAAAACCCCAATCTCTAGCAGAAGCCACAGCTTCCAAAATGAAGCACCTGTGGGATTTGAACCTCCGTATCTTCCACTGGACTGAAAAAGTAGCTCCATCTCACTGCTGTGAGCAATAGGCTGCTATCTTCTATGGAAGGTACCTAGTTACGGCAGGGGGACACAAACACAACAGATTTTTGTAGGAACATGGCACAAAAATGTTGTTTTACATGGTCTGGTCTATCCAGCTGAAATGCAGTGACTTCAGCAGGCTTATTTTATTCAATCCACACACACGGCCCATGTTTTAGATGCACAAAATCATGTACTGGACAATGGTGTGGAAAAGGTCTATGGGAGCGATGCAATTGCATTGCTCACGGTTGCTTTCTCACGTGGAAGGAGACCACTGTAAATACTAACAAAGCATATAAAGGCCTCTCGGTGCAACTGTTTTGTGAGGACAGAAAGTCCTGTATCAGTATTGCAAGCTGCTGACAATGCAAGTAAGGGCATGTTGCAATGTCCTATACACAAGTTTTGGAGTTTTGATATTAATAGTTATGGGAAAGTAACTCAATCACAGTTCTCGAACTGGCAGTTTCAGTCTGGAATCCTCTCACAGGTCATACCTCTCAGACCCAAGAGGTGAGTAACAGATAAATAGGAGAGGAAAGGATGGAAGAAAAAGGCAGTAGTAGGGGAAATTCTGATAATATAAATGTAGAGCTGCAATAATCTCAGTACTCAGATGCTCCTAAGTCACTCACTCACACACCGTAAGCTGCTCAAACATCATGGTGACAAACCTTGTACATTAACCTGGAAAGAAGTAAGGGTGCTGGAGTGACTGTCTAATTGATGAGGAATTTTGCAGATGAGGAAAAATGGATCCCAATTTCATCACGGGTACATAAGGTTTCTAAAGACATCCTAGCAATTTGGGACCAATTGTGGTATTGGTACCTCACCTGTCTAACACATATTACCTTCACTTAAAAAGATAATGACTGTGAGGGGGCAACCACGAATGAGGCCATCTTTATAGCTCAGTCTACAAAGCACCAAGTATCTGTGACGAGGAAGCTTATTGTGAGGACTGAATAATCCAGACCTGGCCCTGAAATTCTGAGTGTTCATAGACTGAGCTGAACCTACGAGCACTTTGTCTCTTGTCTGTTGCTATTTTAGGCAGTGTGCTGAAGGACTGGTTCCTCTCGCCATGTCATTGAGAATGACAAAGCCTCTCTACAGCATTCAGGAGAATTGGATGGATGAAGGACAGGCAGGACAAAGAAGCTGATATTTTGAGGAGCTTCCTTTTATTCAGATCAGGTCTTTTAACTTGCCCTCATGCCTTTGTTCTGCTGATTTAATGATTCCTTCCTCCACGCCTCCCCTCTATTTCCATTTGTGTGGATCAACCACAGCAGCAGGAAACCCTTTAATTGGCAAAAACATTTGCTGAGCTGAAGAGGTCTGCAGGTAAAGGAGCACATTCAATGAAGTCCTTTCAGCATGCAGGAGAAGAAATTGCCATACCTTCTCTACTGGCATTAACAGGACCATTGTCTACTCTTTGGGTCTGGATTCTGAGATATCCACAACTGCTGAAATAGGCATTGCCGCTCTGTTTCCCTCTTTTTATCACAGAAAGAAGGATGGCACAGGAAAGGAAACTGGCCTAGGAACTAGGACACCCAAGTTCAGTTCCCCGTTTCACTGCAAGCTTCCTGTTGGTCTCCCAGTAAGCTCCTTAAGTAAAAGTGCAACACTTGGGCATTGCTCTGCAAAGTGCTGCAATATGCAAGACTTTGGAAACTAAGTCCATTAACTTTCAGTTAAGCTTAAGCTCCTAATTCAATACATCACTCTGAATATGTCACTTTGACATCTAAGTCATTCAAGCCATATGGTTTTTAACAGAATCTCAGATCTATCCCTTTACAAATCTGTCCCTTAGAGTCACTATTCACAGGTTACCCTCTGAGACATAACAGTTACAGCACTTCTGTACCAAGCTGGAGTAATGTGAGATTACTGTACTAAAGCCTGAGGCACCAAGGTGTTTCACTGAGACATAAAGAGCTCAGATCTGCAGTTCCTGAACTGTGGTCCATGGGCTGCAGTCAGTGGTCTGTAGTTGATCTCTGTGTTTATAGTGTAGCACAATTCACAAGACAAGTCTGTGCCACTTTTGCCACCAAGGCATAAGACCCTCAGACACTTAGAAAACTGATAGATAACTAAAAAAAGAAACAAAATTATGCTTTGGAGATTGATAGCTCCATCACAATCAAAAGCAAGGGAGTGAGATACACCTGGAAGACAGACATACCAGGGGACTTCACTAGCTAACATAGGGAGACAACTGACAGATGGAGGAAAGAGATACACAAGATAACTTGATAACTCAGATAACTGACGGACTGAGACAACTTTATACTTTTGTTGATTAATACACTGAGGTGTCATAAAAAGAAGCAAACCCGACACATTAGTCCATCTAATACAGAGATGTGACAGATGCATCGAGAATACTGATGCATCAGGACAATGAGACCTCCAGTAGAGCTGGTGTTCATGCCCATAATTGTTACTTTCCAATTTCTGCGTTCAGATGGACAGAGGCCTGTAGAATATCAAACTTCCACTAAGACCTTTTTAAATAATAATTATTCCATAGCAGTGCTGTGAAATCTGTTATTAACCTGAGGCCAAAGGCCACTTTGTTAATCAGTCAGGGCTCATATTCCATCAAGAGAAGCTAGAGCTGATTGCTGGTCTAATCATAGGGTGACAGCAACTGTCAGACATGACATCTCTACTAGAATAAAAACAACCCTAAGGGCCCAATTTTGCTGTGGGGATTACAGACAGTGGCTCTTCTGCAGAGGGATTTTGGGTTGAACATGGCAAAGTGACACTTCTGTAACTCATACACGTGGTGACCCTTGGGTTCTCAGTGGGATATCTCCCTGCCTTGAGTGCTACAGGAAGTAGGAGAGGACCAGCCCTGCGTGGTAACAGCGTAGGAAACAATGAGCAATGAGTGTCCTCTCACACGCACACCCTTTCGGTTGATTTTCAGGGTCTAGTACACTGTTATTGAGAGATGAGTGCCATGAAAGCAGAAATCAGTGGTATGCTTCCTCCCATCCAGTTCCTTTGCCTTACACAGCCCAGATGAAACCCTCTCCTTTGCTGACATCCAGCAGAAACCCTGTGCATAGCTCAGGTCTCAGACAAGCTCTTCGCAAGAAAAGGAAAAGCCTGTACAAGAGTACAGAACAAGGTGGGAACATGTAGGAGGGAAAAACAAGAGTACAGTGCCTGAGAGCTAGTAGGGGACAGAATTATTGAAAAGCAAGAAAAATGCAGGAATTGCACTGGGGTAGGCAACTGAGTTGTAAAGGCACATCAGCGTGCAAGTGAAGGAGGGAATGGACTAGCTACTCTATTATAAAGCAGCTTTTGCCCTTGAGCCAACACTTTGCCACCTGCCCTGGGTAAACTCCACCCCAGGTTCATCAAGCAAGGACTCTGAAAGGAAGCCACAGCAGCTCCAGGTTCTTTACTTTCAGCTGCTTTATTGAAATTCACTCCATCTCTCCTCAACTTTGGCTTGTATTACTGGATCACTGAGTCTCATATTCATCTGTCTCTCAAAGATTAAACTGTCCCCTGGAAAAGGCCATCACATCCTGGAGGAGGAGATCCCATTCCCTCTCCATCACCCAAGAAAGAGAGTCTCTGGAAAGTTTTTCAGCTTGGTAAGTTCCTGTCTTTATAGAAATCTTCTCTCTGGAAATGAAAGCAAAACCTAAGTGACAGATGCCAGCAGGTTTCTATCCCCCATGGCATAAAACCTCATCTGCATCTGAAAGGGAGAGTGGGGAAATGAGGAATCACTGCAGCCCCTGGCCAGCACGGTGGAGCTCAGCATCTTTGCAGGCTCCATGGGGCAGGGCTCACATGCTGAAACACAAATTGCAGGGAGGAAAGGCTAAACACAGTTGTGAGGCACAGAGGTGTGGGGATGGCTTCTCATGGCTTTTAAAAAAAGAAGCAGCACGTACCTCACATAACACGTGTGGGGGTCACAAGGACTAAGCCACACTGCTCATTTTGTCTCCCCAGGAGCTGGAGCTTTAGCCATGCTTGTCTTGTAGCCCTATATTCCTGACCTTTCCCCTGAGATTGTCTCTGTGGCCTCCAATCTCTGCCTCCTATTCACAACAGCAATTTCTTTCCCATTGCTCAGGTCAACCCCCGTCAGTCATCCCCAACCTCCCCTTTTCCCTCCCCGCCCTGGCCACACACAGCCAGACCAAGCTGTATATAAATCTCAGGGCTGTTTTGGTTATTTTTCTCAGATCTAGACCATTGCTCAAACTCTCACTAGCATCCTCATCTTATCCCCATTCTTGACAGCATAAACTTCACACTCTGTCCCTTGCTTGGCAGGTGTATCACCAAGATGCCACTGACAACCATCTGCATGCTGCCTGCTACACTCCTGTCTCCCTGCCCTTGCTCCTGGTTTGTCTCCACAGCTCCTGAGCACTTCCAGGGTCACAGCCCAGTGCTCCTTTCCTGAAACTGTTTCAGCCACGCAGTGATGCTCCCGCATCCAGAGCAGTGCAGGAGGAAGCACTGCTTCCCTTCCCCTGTGCATGTCTCCACCAAACAGGGCAGCCCACCAGAAACAAGGTGTTTTCATGGTGCTCCCCCAGCAGCCTTGTCAGCAAGCAGCAAGGCCAAAAAAACAACAGCCTTCAAGCCGCACTTGGACTATTCCTCTGCTATCAGCCTTCATGCCACGTTAACATATGCAAAGCAACACCCACACTCCACAGCTCCCCCACTGTAAACCACAAATCCAAGTAATTAAAAGCCAGACTCATCCACATCCCAACAAACATCACGGTACATCTCTGCATTTGCTTAGAGCAAAATGCTAGAAGTGCACGACAGCAGGCTGTCGCTGTGACTTATTACTTTGTCATACTGTAAATATTATACAGGCCATATGGATTTTCAATACCTGAGCACCACACTGCCATTAATATCAAATGTAATAAGATATTATATGCATGACAATCACAGAAAGAAATTGTAAAGCTCAGAAACTGCCTGGTGGAGCTATGCACGGTTTGTTTTTGCCATGAAAAAGTCAGAGGGAGCCATAATGAATCATTTAGCTGACGAATTTTATCTCTTTTTCAGTTTGCAAACTATCTGCCAGCAGATTGTCATTTTCTCAAATGTGTCCATTATTTGGAACTCGTCAGTGGACAATCACTTACGTGTCTAATCACGGGCCATTTCTGAAGGATTTGTTGTGGGTGTGCATCACGCTAAACGTGAGCTGATTTGAGCAATTCCCCAGGTCCCATGATGTAGCTCTCTTTCTAACTGGATGAGATGGTTTGGAAGCCACTGTGGATGTTAAGGACTGTGCATCAGAAATCTGCTTAGCATGCCTTTGGCAATATTTGCTGAAGAATAGCTAAAAGCAGTTCTGTGCAATATCTGGACCACTCTATTGCATCTGTGTTAGCAGGTCAGGGCTGCCTGGCTGCCTGAGGGGGATGATAACACCGATGGGTTTCTATGATTTTGCTCTACACCATACAGCTTGGGTGACTGCAGCGCTGAAATCAAGTGCGCAGTTTGCCCTTGCAGGCATTGAAACCCCCACTGAAGTCTACAACACCGACTGCTTTCCTGGCTAATGAAGCTGCGACATTTTCTGCTATAACCTCCTAAATCCAGTGGACTTGGTAACAAGAAGTTTCACTGAGTTTAGGCCAGCAGGGCCAGTATTAACCTGGAGATAGAAAACCGTTGCTTTGTCTCCTGAGGATTTTTTTTCTTGTTGAAAGGAACAAATTGCAAGAACCTGATAGAAAGCATCTTCCTTTTCATAACCTCCCTATTCCTTTCACATGTCTATGCTGGCTAATGGTAGCATAAAGACAGTGCCCTTTGAGTATATGTAGTTTATAGGAAGCTTGCACTGACCATTTGCATAATGGACTATGCTCCCTAGTGCAGAGTGTGACATGAATAGCTTACACGCACTTTATTAGAGATTTAATATAGTGCCTTTCACAAGAGTCAAAGCACAGTGCCAAACAGGAAAACAAGCCACACACAAAGCACATGGATAAGCACATAAAGCAAGAATAAAAGGAGATTAGATAGGGTAGGGGAAAAGTATAAAACAACTTGAGTTATGTTTTAAATGACTTAATGAGCCCATCACTGTCTGAAGGGAAATTTCTACCAGGCTGCAGAGCACAAGACAAAGGGCTCAAAGAGTGGAATTTGAAACCAGTGACAACACACCCACCAAAGAATAAATCTGACAGTGAATGCACAGAGGAAACTCAGTGCCTGAACAGTAGGAATAATGATCACAACTCCTGTTCATTTTTATCAGGTGCCTCCTAGCCGTAGCTGTTAAAGGGATTTATAAAGAAGATAGGCTTTCCCCATTTTACACGTAGGGAAACTGAGGCATGGAGAGATGGCATGACTTGTCCCAAACCATCAATGGGGAATCCAGAAAGAAAACTGTGTCTTATGAAACCCAGATCAGTTCTTTACTGTCGGTGCCAACAGTTCCCAAACCGGCAACTGGACAACCTGTAACTCACAAGGCTGCAGTAAGTTGCCTGCTGAAGGAAAAGTATCACCTGTAAGTTATTTTCATTTAAAAGTTTGACCCTTGAGAAACACTGGGGACCATAAAGGGTCTGAGGTCCTAAATATTTGCTACAACTGCATTAAGCCATACAATTTCTGAGCAGAACACAGAACAGTCAAATACTGTGTGTTTCAGATGGGATCGTTTTGTTTCCCTTACAATTTCTGGGCAGATACGGGTAGCTCTGACTGCACCTAATTGATTTGCTCTCCTGGCAGAGCTGCAGGTGCAGAGAGGAGGGCACAGGTTGTGTAGATACACTTGCATCTGCAGGAAAGAGAGAAAGAGAGGGAGAGAAATTGCCTTTTTGAAACCAGTTTCCCATGACAACATTAGAATGGTACAAGATAAGGATAGTCCCCCCTCCATGAAATACAATAAAAATAAAATATAAAAAGAGCATCACAACAAGAAGAAAAGCTTTTCAGTCATGTAGAAAAGCTATTACAAGTAGCAGAACAAGCTTCACCATACCACGTAAAGCTGTATACAGTTGCCCACAGTACGATCAGGTGCAGCTTGAGTGATTTGGGCTCTTCCATAAATCTGAAGCTAAGACCAAACTTGCAAATATTTACAAAGCTTTCAGTGAACCATCTGCTGTTGCCTCCATGTGATCTCTTTTTCTTCTTTCTGGCTCCACCTACTTGACCTCTTCTGCAGCCTTCATTTGAGAGACCCAAGAAATCAAACTTTTCTCACAATTCTCCATCACTGTGGCTGGTGTGGTCCAACATGCCCCTCTTGGTTTATTGTTCTTCTTCACTGCTTTGTCTAAATCTTGCCTGCAGCAACACTGGGGAAAAGATCAGTCAAAAAAATGCATGTTGCTACACTATTAAATCATAATAATTTCCAGAACTGAGGTCTGGAGAGGAAAAAATGCCTAAAAAAGATTTGTTTATATTGAAATTCTCCAGCCCTTTGCTTACCCTCCTGAGAAACATTCGGATGGACATCAAGACAGAAGAGACAACTTCTACGGAGGAGATTTTAGGCTGGTAGAAGGATGGAAGTAACAGAATGCTTCCTCCCATCCCTTCCCTCCCAGAATCAACAAGGTTGTCCACACACTCCAGCACTAAATGCCTCGGTTTCCCTGAGATAAATTGGTCCTACTGAATGCATTAAGATCACCATTCTGGATCTAAATAAATGTTATTTGTAGGTAATACAGTCAACAATCGCCTCTTGCGATGTGAGGCCTGCAACACTGCCAGTGTGTGCCAGAGGTTCTGCTGGGGCTCAGTGAAATAAAAACAACTTCTGGAAATGTCTGATAAATAAAAGCAAGAGATCTTAATGACTAAGTTAATACATGAATGAAGTAACAGTGGAGCTGGAAATGAAACCCAGATTTTTGTAGCTCAGAAACAGGAGACATCAGAGATGGATTTATCTTAAAATGGAAAGACATAGAGTGACAAAACCTAAAAATAAAATCTCATTCTTAGCTGTGCTGAATAGTAAGCGATTAGCAGCATCCAGTTGGAAATACTACTTGGGCTATGACAAATAAACTGACAAAAAAATCAGCCAAAAACCTAGGGAAGGAGGGCTGAATCTGTACTCTGTCTGCATATAAACTAATGCTGAAACTACTAGGAAGTGTGTCAAGAGACCCCCGAGCAGAGGAAAGGATACAGAACTGAGCTGTGCACAAAATTTCTTTTAAAATAATTGGAACAACTAACTGCCCAAGAGGAATGGCCTGAATGATACACACAAAGAGTAAGCATGCAAGACCTGAAATAAAGAGCTTAGAAACAACTCCAAGCTGAAAGCATCTTTCCCACAGATTCAGTGACGTGGATCTGAAGAAATCAGTAGCCTCGTAGCCCCTTTGTGAGCCGTGGCTAATCCCTGATCCTACACACATTTACACAGAGGAGAGACTTGACACATGACACATCAAGGTTAAAAGTGGTAATCAATAGCTACAGCCTGAGATATTCATCTGATAATGAGAAAATTTACCTCTTCATGTGTCAATTTCCTAATATGTAAATTAAGAACTATGATTAGACAGCAAGATAATGACACTTGGGCAAACCATGGATATTTTAAAATTAATTTCCTTCTGCTACATACACCTGAAAGCTAAAAGACAAGTGGATTTAGCCTGGTTTTAATGAGAAGTCTGAGTATGAGTTTTAGGACAATACAGACTTGGTTTTCAATGTTTACACAAATTTGTTAACTATAAGGAAGGCACTGTCAGACAGGACCTCTCACATTCCGTTCAATAAAGCAAAGAGTAGCCCTTACGCAGATTATTACAAGAGTGGGGTTTGGAGCAACCACCAGCTTTAAGGGGACCATGGTTGAAACAAACATATTTAAATTGATCATGAGTTTCCTAACTATAAGTATTCTGATATTTCATAAAAGTTCTTAATATATCCTTGGGAAAACTGGCATGCAGAGCAGGTAAACTCTCTAAATCACCAAAGTGATCAAAGAGGTGATACTGCCTTTGGTTGTAGATTGGGATAACTATTGATCGACCCTCTGCTTTGAAATGTGTTAAACAGCAATTTTCATACACTTTCAAAAAATACACTTGTAGCATGACCTGAAACAGAACTTAAGACACCACATGCAGAAGCCATCTTCTAGTTCATTATAGATGTATATGAACAACAAACGGTTATAATACATAGACAAGACAACACGTTATGCCATTATCAGCCACAGAAATCCTGTTCTCTCCAGTAAAATTTCTAATTAATTACCACTATATGTTACAGAGTGAGAAAATTTCTTACTAGAAAAGGTCACACTTCCGGCTACTTCATTTCACCCTGCCTGCCTGGCTAGGAATATTCACCACCTATCACAGCATCAAATGAGTTCCTACCCGTGTCATATTATTTACAAAACCTTTCACACAGCTCCAATATGCTGGGACTGCGAGTGATAATAAACTCTATTCTGACATATCAACGACTCAAGGAAATTTTCTATTGCAATTTTCAACACAAAATGAAACATCCTAGCAGGAGCCAAAGCTGGAGGAATCTGTTCTGAGAGGAATGATTTCAGGTAATTTATCATTATGAAATGAAAATGCAAAAGCCATTGAAGTCTCCCGAAACAATACAAATAAACCTATGCTGTAAAGTCCGTGATCAGTGAGGGTTTATATTCAGTGGTACTTGGTCCAATAAACATCAAGAAACTAAATCACTCTTCATATATTACAGTTACCTCTCAGGGTGTTAGGCAAGGAACTTTTCATTGCAACTAGGACATAGTGCAACTTCCATGATGTTTCCCTCCAGAGTTTCCCTTTGCTATTAACACTGTGAACAGTAAAGTAGAGAACTGAACAGTGTATGTGGGGACAAATGAGATATTGAACTACTGCTCTCAAGACTTGTCCATCAGACTTTTGCTCAGTGTCTGTCTGCCCTAGGCTTTGCTGAATGCAAACACAGTTGGTAAATGGGAACAGAGGTCAGTGAATGTTTTCAGAAATTGTAAATTGGTCAAAAAGTGTAGTCCCAAGAGGAAAAATTTAAGAATATTATGTAATAAGCCTGCATAATTTATCCTCGAATAAATGTGAGTGAAACAGAAGGTCTTTTAGGCTTGAATAAAATGTTTCTGTTTGACCTGAATGTGAAATATATTGCTTTATCGACTGCAGAATTCAAGATATAAACCAAAAGCTTTCTTGTAGAGCTCTACTCAGGATTCAGTGTACTGCTGAGCAGGTGGACTTCCCAATACAAACAAGTGTAGTTTGGACTTTGCACCTTGTATGGCCATGCCAAAGAAATGCTCAGAAAAGCAAAGGTATCTTAACTCCCATAAGGTCAGCAGCAGAAGTCTCCTAATTCAGGGAGGAAATGCTTGTTTCAAAGACTGCTTTGTGGAAAGAAGAGCATGTTATTTCCTGCATTCAAAACTTTGCAAAGTCAGCATGTTCTCATGGGTCCATCTCTGCTTCCTGAAATTAGACAGCTCTTCAATTCCTTCATCAATCTTTGACTGGGAGAGGCTTGGGATCAGAATAGCAGATGGGTTTTGTAGATGCCAAGGGAAAGGTATGCAGAGAAGGCAGTATGAGGATACCTAACCAAAAAACCTGAAAATGTTACACATCAAAAGTAATGAACCTGAAAAGTGCTGCATGGAAGGCTGGAATTGCAGAAGTCATGGCAACTTTGGCTTGAATTTCAAGGGTGTGAAATTTCCACCTCTTTAACTTGTACAGCACCTGATCTGCCTCTAACCGGTGCTATTAATATCACTTATCTGCTCAGATTCCTGCGGTCTGAGGATTGGGAAAAAAGCAGGGGATCACTCAAGTGGCTCTTTAAGGAAATTTCCCTAGATCAGACACAGAGAATTGAGTTACCTTTAAGAAGATTTTGTACCATGAGACCGATGGTTCATTGGTCTGATTATGGATGGGTTTGAACCTCAGTAAGAGTGGTTGTTGTGGTTTAATCCCAGCCAGCAACTAAGCACCACACAGCCACTCACTTACTCCTCCCCACCTCCCTGGTAGGATGAGAGGGCAATAGAAAAAAAAAGGTAAAACCCATGGGTTGAGATAAAGACAGTTTACTAGAACAGCAAGGGAAGAGAAAATAATAATAATAATGATAAAAGAATATACAAAATAAGTGATGCACAATACAATTACTCACCACCCGCTGACTGATGCCCAGCCAATCCCAAAGCCACAGTGCCACTCGCCAACTCCCTCCAGTTTATATGTTGAGCATGACATCATAAGGTATGGAATATCCCCTTGGCCAGTTTGGCAAAGTTGTCCTGGCTGTGCCCCCTCCCAGCTTCTCACTGGCAGAGCATGAGAAGCTGAAAAGTCCATGACTAGTGTAAGCACTACTTAACAACAGCCAAAACATCAGTGTGTCATCAACATTATTCTCATACTAAAGCCAAAACGCAGCACCATACCAGCTACTAGAAAGAAAATTAACTCTATCCTACCTGAAACCAGGACAGTATTAAATATCAGGCTCCTTGAGACTTGCTGAGTGTATCTAAACAGAAATTATGCCTTTCTGTCAAAAATGCCTGTGTTTGTGCTGAGAGTGACTGACAATCTCTGTCACTGTAAGCAGGGCAGCAGATGATATTAATGAGCCAGACAGAACACTATGTTGTACAAAGGTCCCCATTCTGTTTGCACAAGCAGAAGGTAGAGACAGGTACGTCCATCTTGAGTCAGGTAGAGCCCACCCATCAGAGATGCTCATGAGTACTCCACTCCACCAACCCACTACCTTTCTCCCGCTGCACGCTCGATCCCCCTGAGGTTAATGTGCCATTAGATTCTCTCCCATTGCTAATCCAGCAAGCACAGTAGACACAGCTCCAGCTGCAAGAGGCTGCAGAGACCTAGAAAGTACAAACATCACCTGCCAGCTACCGTGAAGAAATACTGTCCCATGGAAATTAGAGAGGATTTGGTGCAGGCTCCAGAATAGTACTTCAGCCCAGAAGCATGCAGGATACCGGGATATACACAGCAATTAAATATTTAAAGATGAAGAAGGGTATAGAGCTTGGCTGAAGGCAGCTAAAGAAATAACGGACAAATCCTCTCATCCTTGAGTGATTGTATTAGAGGAAATAAATCCTCACTGGAGTTTGTTTGACTTTCACGCTTCAGTTTCTTGCTTGGAAGTTCAAGTCTTTCTTTCACAACACACTGAAAGAGGATTTTCAGTTGATTGGCTCCCACAGATCCCTGAAACGAGGTGTGATGGCACTGGTGTCAAAAGAGGTGCAATGGCACTGGTGTCCTGTCTTCATTGGCACCCAGCAGCATCTCAGAGAGTTAAAATGATGTTTCAGAGAGAGTGAAAGAGAAGGGACCTGCACAAAGCCTACATTTCCAGTCAGGTACTCTGCAAGTTAATTCAGATGACACAGCTTAGAATGGAGAAGTTTCTTTTTTATTCTGTGTCTCATGAAGATGAAGGGTAATACATATGGAACTTGCTTTTCAGCAGCTACTTGAGAAGTAGTCAAAGTTTTAAATCTAGGGCAAGTAAATCAAGCAGAAATAAAGAGAAAGGACATGCAAGTTGCAGTTGTCCTCTATCACTGAGCACATGAGCTCTGGGAGGTCAGAGCACAGGCTTCAGCCAGCGTGCAGCACCACAGCACATCCTCGGTGAGCAGCCCCTCCGCCCCTCACTGCCAACTGCTCCCGAGCCCCCGTCTTTTGATGCAGTGTCACAGATACTGCAACTATCTGGGAAAAAACACTGCAAGGGAATTTAGGGAAATCTAAGCATGGGTAGCAGGAACAGCAATGCTGGGAAGAAACCAGTTGATTAGAAGTTTGCCTGGCTTTGCTCTGGCTTCCCAAGTGCAGGGAACAAGGGCAGTGTCTGGCTGGGAGGAAAAAAAAAAAAGAGATTGGGCAGAACAAGTAAGGTAAAAATATCACAGTTTAGCTGTCTGAACGTCTTGGAAATATTATGCATATCCCCAAACAGGTAAATGCTATAATATTTAAATAAAACCCCATTAACTCCTATATCATTAGCTGAAATCCTGTCCCAGATGCTATTAAGTTCTCTCTGCACCAAAATTCTGATTGTGGTGGGACCTTTTGATATGACAAGTAACTAAAACAGCCAGGATGTCAGTTATGGGTAAGTCCATAAAAGAAAAACTGATTTTAGAAGAAAATGTGCTTCTACAAGCTGGGTAGACCAAACTACCACAAATGACAGTAAATTTAAGGATAATCTGAACACCACTCTTCCTGCAGCCTTGAAACGCCTGCCTAATTTTTTTTAAATCGTTTATTAAAGCTTATTCCGTTTTTAGGCATGTCTCCAGCTTCTGATTCCACTGGTCTAGAAGCACGGCAAGGGCTGGTATGCTAAGCTCCACACATCTCCTGAGAACCCCTTCCCTTATAAGATCTCCACTGGTTTTGCAAATATTGAAAGCACTGGTGGGTCACCAAGTTAATCTGAATCTAAATTACCAGAGGATATGTCTGTACGCAGAGCTGGAGGGAGGTTGGAGGGAGTCTGGCTGTTGATGCTTTCCTCTTTACAGCTGCAGGGCTCTGTATTGCCTGTCCCTTTCTTAACTGAGCATCCTCCCACGGTATAAAGCTGTAGGAGCAGGTATTTTCATTCCAATAGAAAAGAAATGCAAGGAATCATTTTCCTCAGCTAAAAGCTGCTGGAAAAGAGAGTTCATTCTTCAGTGAAAAGTCAGATATGGCTTCTTCCTTTTTTCACAAATACATTCAATTTTTTTTCCTGGGTTTACCAGACTCAAGAGCCTCACTGGGAGTACCTCAAAAGGCCCGAGGGAGTGGAAAATAAAGTTACAGCTCTGTTGCAGCAGCTCTGGAAAGAGAGACAGACACAGTGTCGGCAAACTTCAGTGGAATAGCATGAGGTGAAGCACACCAAAAAAAAAAAAATCAGGAAATATTTGTGTAAATACTACCACAGTGCCAGCCGCTCCTGACTATTCCCACTCGCTGTCTGTGAACTGAGAGCATCTGTCCACATCTCTGTGCGCCACAAGGATTACCACAAAAAGGAATTTACATTCTGTCAATTAAAACACCATCAAGCTAAGGATTAAAGTCACAAACACACGAATTAGAGATGGTGCCAAGGGACTCTACCTATCTATCTTTCATGACTTTTCTAGCTACATGCTATAGAAGCATTAAAGGTACCTTTAATCTGCTACATTTCCATGCATGGCATTTACTTAGAGTGCTGACCAATAAGTTGTCAATAAGCGCAAGGCAAGCACAAACCAGGACTGGCATATGTCTCCCTCTTAAACCAAAAGCACAAATTGTACCTTGCATCGCTCAAAGTGAAATGCTCATAAAGTGTTGAATATTACTGTGACAGTCACTAAAAGACTGCCCTCAAACCTTGTAAAAGTGCCTTTATGCAAGGGATCAAAATAAAACCTGGGCAAAACTTAACTGACCCTACCTTATGCTGAGGAGAAATCAGGCTGCTGTGTATCTCCCCCAGCACTGGCTAAAGGACTATACACTAGCCTTTACTGCATTAATTCATGCTAAATTTTAGCTTCAGGTTAAAGCTTGTGAGCATGAGGATGCAAGCTATAAATGGTTTGCAAAATGTACCGGGGAAAAAAAAAATGCTTGATCACATAAAATAAGCCAGTGATCAAGGAATGGGTTCAGCCCCTGTGCCAGATTGCCCATCAGGAGATGAATGTACCAATAGTTTCATGTTTTATGGTCTGAGTTAACCCTGCTGTGGTTTACATTGACTCAAGGTGGAGCAGATGGCAGGAGGGTTTCCACGTTGTAACAATGCTACATTTCCAGTTCAAATAGCAGCACTTGGCTCCGCTAGCAAGAAACAAGGAGAGAAGTTTGAGTTATTCTGTATTCCAGCACAGGAAGACCAAAGCATTTTGATTTCAGCCTAAGTTACCTTCTGGGTATATTCACTGCACAAAATGGCCTTTCTTCCCCAATGACTGTGGTAGCAGGCGGTACAAAAATGCAATGGAAAAGAATAAGAATGGCATATTTTGTCTCATAACTGTCCTCATATCACATGCTTGGGAAAGAAAGTGTTATAGAAAAGTCACTGTGCTGGAGCTTGAAAGAAGTGAGTTTAACCTCTGATTCTGCAGCCAACTTCCTTTACAGTATTCAGGACTTCAGTTCCTCCTGTGTTAAAGAGAGGAACAATTCTTCTCTTTTCATCATACATTCATTGTAAATTTTTTGTGGGAGGAACTGTGAACATTTTGTGTACACTGATCAGGAACAGCATCTCTAGTTGCTATCTTAATACTCCATAATAAACGAGAGTGTGAATATGTGTGTGCCAGGGTTTATTTCCTGGGCTTGGCAAGCTAGCACGGTGGAGTATTTTTCACTCTGCTAGCCCCTAGGCCTCGCAGTGCTGTGGCTTCTGCAGGAACAAATGGAGTCTAGTTATAGTTAGGGAAGATTATTACAATTTGATTACAGGCTTGGCTCTGATAGTTCACTCCATGCTACTGAGAGACGAGAAAGAGTACAGTCCCTGTCCTTTGGAGACTGTGATACAAACGAGGAGAAAGATAGGAAAGCCACAGTGGAGAAAATGGAAGAGGCTGCACACTCAGGGTCATTTGTCTATGTATTTTAATAATGATGAAGTGGCAGCAGTTTTCCCAGCAGAGGTCAAAATTTGTGCACTTGAGAGAGGAAGTGAGGCAAAGGAGCTGTACACTTTTCCAGAAAAGCTTATCTTTAATCTGCAGCACCTCCATTTACCTCTGTGAATATACTCCTCTTGCTTAATTTCAGTACAGGCTTCAGCCCTGGGTGGGAAAGGAGCTCCAGCTGCTGAGGTGCAGCACAGGAATGAGTCCAGAACTGAGGCAGGAGGAGCAAGGAGTACCTTAACATGCACTGAGCAACCACTCTGTAACTCAGCTGTGAACAACCCTGCCACCACGAGGCGTCCTGTCTGCACTGCTCTTCATCTCCCTCTCCTGCGTCCCTGGTCCTGCATTTATGAGACTCTTCCCTCCTTCTAAGCTCTTCTCGTTTCATACCTTGAGCTTCCTCCTTCTAAAGGTACCTGTGTGATTTTTTTACACGATTTAATGCACACCCACTCCTCCTGGAGCCCTGAAGGTCTTCAATGGTTAGAGGTTGAGTCCAAGCCCAAGTTAGCTTGGTCTTTCTAGATCCTTCCAGCAGCAAATCATACTACATAGCAGACATTTTAAATGTCCCTATATAAAAAGGCCAAACCCCAGTATTCACATTCCCTCTGAACCCTGCACTGGTGTCTCTGTCTTTTTCTCATTTCTGCCAATTGCAGCAATGAAACTCAATAAACACAGGTAAAAGTACCATGAGGAAAAAGAGCATCTTCCCCCTTCTTTTCTTCTCCACCCTACCATTGCGCTCCCGACATGGGTGCAAGCTGCCTGCCAGCTTCCTGCTTTTCCTGGCCTTTTTTTCCCCTGGCTGTGGTTGCACCACCGCCCAAGAGCTCTCCACTGCTATGACGAATGAGCCGCTGCCTGCTGGTGAGAGGCAAACGTCTCAGAACTTCCCGCTGCTTTTACGAGCGCCGAGCTCAACAGCAAGCCCAATCTACAGGCAAGAGCAAAGCAACTAAACAGCAAGCTCCCCACTGCTGCAACTGCTAATGAGCCACTTACTTGGCATGAGCCCTCCCGCTGGCAATGGCACAGCACCTCGCTGCCAGCTCCCAGCTGCCAGGCCTTGGGAAAGGCGAGAGCCATGTAGCGGGGGAGTCCAGCATTGCACACAGAAGGCATTCAATGGTAAAAGCTGATATTTTTTCAGCCACTGTTTCAGGGACCTGAAGGGAATGCTTTTTTTTTTTCCCCCTTCCTTCTTGCTCCATCAGGAAATAATTCTAATGAGCTCTTTGAGTCTGAGGAGCAAAAAGCAACACTCGTTTCATCTCTGTACACCAGGTCTGACCATGGAGCTGCAGCAGTGTGCGTGGTATCCATTTTGTACCTGAGCACTTCCTAAGCTCACTGACATTGCATCAGGTCACGTCATGGCAATAAGTGGTATCGTACATCTCAGGAAAGCACAGCTATTTACCTTTCTCCTTGCAAGTCAAACTTTCACAGTAATAGGTTGTTAATGCCTTTGGAGCTGCTGGTCCCTGTGTGTGGGAGACAGCTTGCGCCTTCAAGCTGCTGTTGTCTGGAGAAAGACGTGAAGGTGAAGTTTAAGGGACTAACTCCACATCACCTTGCAGAATTACATGGCCCCGCTAGGGAAGGATATGGGGCTGGCATCCTTGGCCTCCTGTTTTCCATAAAATTTGTTTTTAAGCAAAAGATTATGGCCCAAATTAAATCATGTGGAAAACACATGCCAGCCCCCTCACTGCATTTTTGAATGGTGTTGCACTGAGGCACCACTAAATTCAATGGAGTTACACCCCTTTTCATCTGTGAGATCCATGGAGCTTGGACCCACTTCTACTACTAAAGGCAGTCAAGCTGCAGCCATTTACACCAGTGTTGGTTTTGGCTTACTACATCTAAGCAATGAGTGATGAAGACACTTACAGAGAACTTTATAGCACTTCAGTTGACAATTTTCTGGGTTGAATGTGCATCTCCCTCATAGCAGAGGTCTCTGCACCACAGATGGTGTTTTACATATAGCAGTAAAATGACATAGTTGGAGCTGCAGTATATGTGCCTTTGCTGTGCCTCTGTATCCCCATGCAAGTCCACTGGGTTTCCAGCTAGCTCCCATTTTGCATACATCAGCTTAACATTCAGCAAGCGCAGATGGGATGACGGCCTCTAGTTCTTCCTTCAACTGGTAAAAAAAATTGCAGTATTAAAGTGGAGAAAAAGAAAATGAACAGGACCTTGCTCGTGAACATTATAATGTCTCCCTCCACTACAAAGCCACAGCTTTGCAATGTTATAAAAACACTGCTCTTTCCTAGTCCCCCTTCAGAATATATTGGCAATGCTCACTTTCACAGGTTTCCACTTAAGAGAATCCTACAGGTTCTTTGGTGTTTTAAGCTTCTGAAATATTTCCCACCTGACTCATTGAGGATTATTATTAAAGTGAATTTAACACTGACTAAAGCTCCTGGATTGTCAATCCTAGGAATGTGATGTTCTTTTCAGCTACAAATTATTACAGCAGGGACAGGGGGAGATCGTTTCCCAGAGATGCTCAGCAGCATGCGCAGTCTGACCTCAGCTAGGAGGAAGGGCAGAAGGCTGTTTCCCACTCAGGCACTACCTCCTCCACCAGCCCTTTCTGCTGTGGGACCATGCTGTGATGGAGAGAGCTGACTTTCTGTCGTCTTTGCCCTGCAGCTTTCTAAGGAAGGTGGTTTCTCAGCTGGTAGTGGGTGGCTGAGGGGCAGTGCTGTAGAGGAGATCTGTGGCCCTGTCAGGCCCTGAACAGTGATCCAAGAGGGTCTGGGAGATATCATCAGAGAATGATCCCCAAGGACAGTCACAGCAGAAGAGCAGACAGGAGATCAAGATATGAAACTTGCTGGCCTGGCTTAATCTCTAATAAAAACTACCTCAGCTTATGCATACCTGGAAAATACACCAGAAATGTTCTGAAGGGAGTTTCAGGAGATGTGAGCAAGTTCCACAGTCTCTTTTCTACTTCTTCTAAACCATCCATGCCACCCTGATACGCACCCAAAAGGAATTACAGTTTCTCCTTGATAGAAAGTAAGGCATGAAATCCCTCCTGGACAGTCAGATGCTCAGGGATCAATGTGCCCAAAAGACCCACAGTTCAGGCTCCTGGATGCCTCCAACAGTGCCTCTGTGAAGCTACAGCAAAGGATACATCCAGCAAAGCCCTAACATGCCTCTGCTTCCACTGAAGTCCCTAGAGATGAAGCAGTACTGAATTCCTCTCTTGTACAGGCAGGGAGAGAGGCAGTGGGTTTGCTGGCATGTCCAGCTTTCAAGTCTCTCTCCCTGCCTCTCTCCTGCACTGACTCTGCCAGCGGTGATAGTTGTGTTTCTGGGGAGCGTTTCTTACAGGTTTGTCATCCCTGTCTTACACAAAAAGACACACATCATTGTACTCCTACCTTCGGTTTTAAGGGTGAGGTAGTAGGGGGTATAAACAACACGAATGCTCTGTATTTCTTTGTATTTTCAGCTGACTACATGGAATATTTTAGTTCACACTAAAATATTTCTGAGGGGGAAGCAGGACTTTCCTACCCCTTTATTTCTGATATCCAAAGAGATCAAGATGCAGCTGAGTTGATGCAATGACATCAGCTCCCTGTGCTGTCATCTCATGCTGTTTGGCAGTTTTTAAATTTAACACTGCAGCTTCCAGAGCCAAGTGATCATAGAATCATAGAATAGTTTGGGTTGGAAGGGACCTTACAGATCATCTAGTTCCCACCCCCCTGTCATGGACCGGGACATTTTCCACTAGTCCAGGTTGCTCAAAGGCCCATCCAAGGGGAATTGCAGGGCTGCTCTCAATCCATTCTCTGCCCAGCCTGTATTTCTGCTTGGGATTTCCCTGACCCATGTGCAGGACTTTGCACTTGGCCTTGTTGAACTTCATAAGGTTCACATAGGCCCACCTCTCAAGCCTGTAAAGGTTCCTCTGGATGGCATCCCTTCCATCCAGTGTCTCAACTGCACCACACAGCTTGGTGTCATTGTCAAACTTGCTGAGGGTGCACTCAATCCCCCTGTCCATGTCACTGACAAAGATGTTAAACAGCGCCAGTCCCAGTACCAACCCCTGAGGATCGCCACTTGTCACTGGTCTACACTTTGATGTCAAGCCATTGACCACAACTCTTTGAGTGTGACCATCCAGCCAATGCCTTATCAACTGAGGGGTCCATCCATCCACCCCATGTCTCTCCAATTTAGAGACAAGGTTGTCATGCAGGACAGTATCAAATGCTTTGCACAAGTCTAGTGTGATAAGTCAAGTGATAAAACTCAAAAAACATAGGAAGACAATGCAAGCATCTCTCCTTTTTCACCAAGGAGAAAAATGTTAAAACTCTGATTATGTGGCCCCTTCCAGGCTCAGAAAAGATATGGCAACAAACTGCTGGACCTTTTCCTTTCTTCAGTAAAAAAACCCTCATGATTTTGGAGCCAATCTTGTGATTTCTAGAAGCATTTCCCTCGTGATTCCTGAATGCTCAAGGTTGGCAACATCGACCCTACCTTATATTCTAGGAGCACATGACAAGGAGACTTGCTATATCAGCTAACTTGTAAACACTGTAAACTGTCTGTATTTATGTTGAATAATCACTTTTGCAGGGCAAGCGAAAAACAGAGCTCACAGTGCTAAAAAAGGAGGGGGGGGAGCCTGAAATCAATACACCCTTAGTTCTCTTGTCTCAGCAAAAGGAGAGCCTCAGGCAGCTTTTTAACCCTTTCACACTCTAAAGAAGAGGAGAAATAACAGCTCGAACAGGTCAATCTCTGCCTTGTCACACTTGTTAACATTACCTCTTTGATCTGATTCAAGACATTGCGACAACAGCCTAAACCCATGTCCAATAAATATTCTGAAATATGAGACACGTATGGTAAAATATTAAGACACGCAGCAAGTGTAATGAGGAGGTGTGGTGCCTGGGCAGAGATGAGCCCCTGGGAGCCAGGATCCTTGCCCTGCAGAAGGCAAGAGATGTTGCAGTCCACCCCCAGGTGCCCATGTCTTGTCTGATGCATTGCTTAACTGGCACGGCAGGCCCACCAGCATGTCCAAAATAGCAGTCAAGCTATCTCAGGGGCCTGCTCACCTCTCTGTCCCCATCCTATTCCCTGTACTAATGGTGAGCAAACATTATCACTTTTCCCATCTCATCAAGAAGGTTTGATGCTATAAATGAACTATAAAACCTTTACATCTGCATCCCAGGCTTGCTCTATCCTTTGTGGATGCTTCCCAGTACCCACAAGATGCCAGAGCTTTGTGATGCTGCAAGCTGAGGAAATCAGGGCAAGGCTGCCAGCTCAGCTCCCTCGCCTTTAACATATGCAGGTAGCGCTACTGGTCCATATGATGTCATTCCAAAATTAGCATGCTGATTAACAGCTGGCTTCCTGCCATTCTAATAGACTCTAAATACCTCTCCTAGGAGCTTCTAAAAGGAATTGGATTTTGGAGGGGGTGGGAGAGGATATTTTGTATTCATGGGGTCTTCTTCATACCCATAGGACATTCAGTAATTCTCAGTAATTGTCCTACACTCTGTTTTTAAAGCTCGTTGTTTTCAAAAAGCATTTCATTGGCAGATGCTCCTGCACTCTCCATCCCCCATTTCTGGCTCCCCCTTTTCCCCCTTGAATTATTGATCTTTAGCCAGAACAAGATTTGTCTTCATTATACGTGAGCTGCAATCACCACAGATATTAGTGTAAACTCCTGGCAGCAGATTGATTAGTTCCTTGCATATGGAAGCAGGGGGTCCTTTCCCACAGCTTTATCAGGGGTCCCCAGAGCCAGTTGTTCTTTACAGGACACAAAAATGGAAATTACATTTCAGTTAAATACATCAGAAATTAGATTAGATGTTATTACTTCAAAAAGCCAAGCTCAGGGGAACATTGCACCTCCAAAGAGTAAAAAAATATTTTGTATGGAAATATCAGTAGCATCACTCATTGCCTCAGTGATTTCCAAGTGGGAAAAACTTGAGTTTCTCTTCCCACCACTCATGACCAAGAGGTCTAAGAGCAATCTTCCTCAGTAGGGTGCAAAAATAAACAGTGATAAGAATAAAAACTCACTCACCCTTGGGAACTAGAACTGCAAAAAACAAGTCTGTATTCCCCATAATCCCGGACCATCACTGCTACTGATCTTTGCTTGTTGTGAGCAAGGAGTTAGAAACCAAAACCTAGTCGGGGACAGGTATGCTCCATTGGGACCAATCACACCTGGTGTATAAGGAAACATCAGGACAGTAGGGCATCCAGCTAGACTTTGCTAAATAGCCTCTCCTACAGTCACAGGCATCTGTGACGAGAGGGTCACAGAAATGTGCACCAAGGCCACAAAAGCCTTCCCCACACAACAGCATGTGTGGCAGCCTGGGACACCATGAGCACTGGAAAGGTGACTGCAGTGGTCAGGCAGCATCACCACACAGGGCACCAGATAAAGCAGAGCATGTTTGTGTGAGACATGGTATGTGGCAACTACAGTTTTGCAAGCAAAAGACATGGTGGGGCATTGCTGAACGTTCCCAAAGACAAACATGACCTCGGATTCACAAAGAGATAGGTTGGCACCTACCTACAGCCAACCAAATGCAGGAAGAGCTCAGCAAGATATCAGCAGCTGTGAGGAGAGCTGCTGCAAAGGGTGACTGAGATACACAGGTGTCATAGGACTTTTTTTTGAGTCTTACACCAAGAATCACAAGAAATGTTTTTTTCCCTAAGGAAAAGTCTGAGAGTTTTGAGATAATCACCTATTGGTAGAAAACTTTAAAAATTTTCACTCTATACTTAGCTAGTCTACAGAGTCATTCTCCGACCTTAGACAAACCAAGCAAGCTCTCTCATCATCTTGTATCCTGATTAATGCTTTTCTTTTGGCTTGGAAAGCTATAGTCTGGATGATTCCTGTTAATTCAAAATGGTGTTGCAAACGTCATTTTCCCTACCCACCACTCTGACCCCTTCATGCTTTCCTCTGTTACCATCCCACAGCTACTTCCTATCTATCACCCTTAAAACAACTTGTTTCCATTTCAAAACTTTTGTTGACTGTCAGACTGTCAGACTAAACTGAGATAAGACAAGGCAGCCTAATTACACTGGTTATTTTAGATAGGTCCAATTCCAACCAATCACACTCCAGTTATTACAGAAAGCTGCAGGTTTATTTAAGTAGAAATTAAGCTATACAGTTAACATTTCTATTATGAGGACTCCTGCAAACAACTTGGTAATAGGCTGTTAGCACTTTCATATTCATAGCCTCTTTGGCCTGGAAGAACAAGACGATTAACATATGTAAAAGCTCCAAATGATCAGCATCCTTGATGCCGATCCAAAGAACCTCCAAAGAGCCATTCCTCATACATGTCCTTTTATAACCCAAACCATTTAATTTACATATTCATTTACATATGTCCCACAACACTTTAGAAGTTTCTCGTTGGATTGGTTCAATAGCAGTTCATTTATATTTATCTCACTTCCACATTTGTAACATCATTAGAGTCACAATAAGCTTAAAATACTGTAACAAAATCCTTGGTGTCAGAACAGCCCCACCTCAGAAATGTCTTATTAAAATTCCTCATCACCCAGTCTCAAAACATCTTCTAATCATATTCCAGTGCAACAAATTAGCAAATCGCAAGGTTGTAGCTCACGTTATCCAATTAAATGAAAATGAAGGACTTTAGCTGTGTCAAAGACAAATTAGTCCTACTGCTGTTTTCAGCCAACTTGGCCTCCCACTTCTGGTCTCTTTATACTACCACAGCCACTGAGAAACATCCTACAAGCAGTAAAGACACGTTGCTCCAAGGGCAATCAAGTTTCCCAAATGTCCCATTTTCCCTTGCCTCCCATGGCCCTTGTGGGCTCCCGCAAGGATGACCCTATGGCCCCCATGTCTGACAGATATTCACTGTTGATAGAGCATCCACCACAATGAGGTCCTGGTCTGTGAGCAGGGCTTCAGTGTGCTTCAAGTTTAACAATAATCCTTCACTCTTTCAATCCTCTGTCCCTAAAATAGTTCTCGTCTTTTGTCAGTCTTTCCTATTTATATTACAAGCTCTCCAGAGAAATTTTATTTAGAAGTCAGTGCAATGGAAGCCCAAATTCCCTCACAAACATAGGTGATATTCCTTTCTTAATCATAATGATCAGCACCATCACTGACCCTTTCACATCACATCCCAATCTCACTGTCATATGCAGACATTATTTTTAGAGCCATTTCACATGTCTAAGGTGGTTAAATGGCTTTCATCATTTTGGCAGTCTGAAAACTTGCTACCATACAAGGACAAAGTTTCCCAGGAACAGGAAAGATATGCAAGAACCTTCTTCTCATTTTCCAAAGCTAACAGTGTCACTGACAAAGGCATTCACAAGTTCTCTATGCAATGGGCTAGAATTAACGAAGGGGTGAGTCATTTTTCATTTGCAGAATTTTAATGACTATCAACAGCATTTGCATTCATTATTCCTTCATGACATACCAAAGAGCTGGGAAAATTTTTGCACTTAGAAAACCACATCAATGCAATACTAGTTATGTCAAGGCCTTAATATTTATTTGAATTATTCTTGGCATGTTTTTTCTTCTCAGAGCACTATATAGCATGTAATTACTAAAGTAAATACATATTACAGAATCACAGAATCACCAAGATTGGAAAACACCTTTAAGATCATCAAGT
>NW_010553948.1:6754-7346 GCF_000687285.1 Phaethon lepturus | reverse complement strand
GTCTGCAGGGAAGGACGGGAGAGGGACGGCAGGGGATGAGCCCAGACCCCGGAGGCACCAGGACACCCGCCAAGGAACGGTCCCCAGCAGCATGCCGCTGGCCTCGCTGCTCAGGGACGGCGCAGAGCAGGGCCGGGACAAGTCCCGCGGGGACACACACAGCCTAACCCACGCCTGTGCTGTCTCCTGCAAGAGCCGGGCGGTTGGTGCTGGTTGATGCCCCCTTTGGGGGCCACCGGCACCTCCATGTTTCACTCACAAAGCTCCTCAAACGGGTGAAGTAGCACCTGTAGAAGAAACGCATATTAAAACGCAACCCACGGAGGATCCTGGGCTTTTTTTTAACCAACCAAAGGGAAAAGGGAGGAAGGCAAAATACCACGAGTCTGACTATAGGATGTAACACTGGTGTTCACCAGCACCAAACGGGGAAAACGCATTAAAGTATTTTTACGGTCAGAAGAACAATGCCACAAAATGCCACCAAGTTACACACAGCCCCACTCTGCCCTCTGCGTGTCCTCTCCTGCAGAAAGCAGGCGCTTGTTAGCGGCAGGCCGGCCCCTCCCCACCCCCCCCGCGAGGCCCCAGA